>NC_061508.1:357291589-357448957 GCF_022539505.1 Lolium rigidum
AAGACTTCAAATTTGCCTATGTTGCCGCCAGCACTTGATTTCCGCTGCTTCAAGTCAAGAATTACCAAGCCAATTCCACATCGCCTACCAGACTTAAATCACCATCGCTAGTCCACAAATATCGGCTTCCATGATATTCTCCGCCAACACCATGGAACGAGAACATGCCCCCTGATATTAACAACCAGCGGAACTTCGAAGTGCTCCCTCTGAAACCAAACTGCCAGAGAAAAAACATGGGTGCACACGACCTAATCCCACCCGATCCAGCAATCTCCAGGCATGAATCGTTCAATGGAGTTCGCCGGTGGAGCCTTCTTGAACGCGACACTTTAGCCAGATCAATGGTAACACGGATCCGGTAGCTCATTCTCTTGGCGCGAGTTGGAACCCTAGGACAACCACCTTTATTCGAAACCAGGCCAGGCAACCCCCACACTACCTCCCCGCCGCTCGGTCTCCAAGATTGAAGGCAATACACCATCGGCACGCCAGAGGGGAAGCCACGGCCGGCGTAGCCGGCAAGCACGAAACTGCCAAGACGCACCACGAGCTTGTCCCACCACAGACTCGCCAGCCGGGCGCATTGCCTCCAAACCCCGGCCATCCAACACTGCCAGGGCAACCGCCGCCACCAAGATTCACTAGGACCGCCGCCCAAGATCCCGCACCCACCTGGCTCATCGACAACGACACCACCACGGTGCCCATCCGTCAGCGCAGCCAGGCGCCACCACACCGCCCACAACCTCGATGACATGCCTGAAGCCAGCGCATGGCGGATCCAGATCCGCTGGTTGTAGCCATCGGGGCGTGGCCACCAGGAACGACCATCGACCCATCCGCCGATGCAGGATCACCATTGGAAGGCTGTGGCACCTCACCGTCGCCGACGCTCGGTTTCGTCACCGCCGTCGTGGGATCGAGTGGTCGCCGCCCGAAGAAGGAGGCCCCGCCGCCGCCATCAACGCGCGGGCTTTGCCCGGTGTTGACTCCCAGCGGCGGTGAGGGGAGGAGGGTCGGAGGTTGGGGCAGAGGGTTTTTTTTTGCAGAATCTCTATATCATCCTACCGTGTTGTAGAGAGAAAGCGCTCACTTGAGAACCAACCCGAGGTTGGGTGGTTAGGAGGGTGGTTGTACCCCCAGCCCACCAGAGTTCAAACCCCAGGTTTGACATCTGTGTGTCTCATAACGGCGGAATATTCATTCAGTGGGAGGCGACGTTCCCGTCGACAGCGAGGCGCCTGTGGTGACTTCGTCAATTTCAAGATCCAATCCGCCAGCTCAGTCTTTCGGAGGTGCTCATAGGGGTAGGGTGTGCGTGTGTGCGTTCATAGGGGTGAGTGTATGCGCGTGTATGTGGGCGTCTACGTTTGTACTGTGTTTCTAAGAAAGCGCTCACTTTAAACGGTAGAAGTTCCAACTGTACAATAAAACACTAGAAACCACTATCAATATATATTTGTTCGATCGTACGGTTTAGCTAGATATATTCACCACTGTATTTGCAAATATTAAAACAGACCCACCCCCGCTCCCATACACAAAAAAAAAGCAAGTTTACTTTTCACCTGTATGTATTGTAGTTGTGTATAAATATTAACTTTAGCTAATATTTGGCAAGGTCAGCACGTGGTTACCTATGACAACTAACTTAGTTATATTTGTTAATAATTTACCATGGTAAACTTAAGTTATATAGATAAGTATAAAACTTTAGTATAAATTGTATATACTTAAAGCGATGTTCAAAGTGTGATTGAAAAGTTCCGTTCTGTTGTTCCGTTATTGTAAAAAAAGACCACAAAATTTGGTTATAAGTTAGATTTCCGTTCGGCAAAAACCAAGGTTAAGACAACACAAGAATCTATAGCAGCCAAGGCAGTCTGGGGATCTTGGGGCCCGCTCAAGATCAAGTTCTTCATCTGGATGCTATACTGACGGCGGGTTTGGATCGTTGATCAGCTTCAGAAAAGGGGTTTGCCTCATAACGTAAGATGTGTCTTCTGCAATGCGGACAATAAGAGCGTTAAACATCTCTTTATGAACTGTGCAATCACCAACATCATCCGGTGCTCAGTCCTGGCTTGGGCTGGAAGATGCAACACACACGCCCCTATGATTTTTTTAGCAATTGGACAAGAACGAGGAAAAGATATGCGTGCACATGGCGGAGTGGCATGCAGTATCCTAGGGATCCACCGCTCGAGTCTCATGACAACGCCTTAATGGTTCCTTTCGGTTGACGATATGACTCCCAAGGACAATAAGGTAAACAAGAAAACATGTCTAATAGGATGTAAAGGGTAAGGCTGTATCGAGGCCACATAAACAAGGAATACATATGGATATGACTCAAGACTCAACCAAAGCATCGTACAACTATGTGAGTACTAATAGTCTCTTGCATGGTTCGAAAAAAGTGGACCTACATTTTTATTACAAATGTATAAATAACGATATGACTAATGTTTGCCAATGACAAACTATTCAAAACAACGAGAAAGCCCTATGTTGTCATGTCAATAGAACAATGCATTACTTATTTTTGAAAAAACGTTGAATAATAAAGGTGAGCCTTCGTGTTGTTTGTGAGCCCTTCGTGGGATTTCACACGTCTTTAACATGGCGTACCTTCCAAAAGAAGGGAACGCACGAATATATCTTGGTCTCTGACATGTCTTGGTTACTCCTATCCAAACTCTTTACTTCTGTTATTTACATTCGTGATAACCATCATGCTTGAAGTATTTTGTATCATCATCTAGGTTTACTCATATTGTTTGCATTATGCTAATTTATATTTCCGCAAAGCCTAAAACTGCGAATGGTTAGAAATAAAATTTGTAGAACTTATTCATCCCCATCTAGGTTAGCATCTCTATCATTTCATCTTGATAAACTAGTCTAGCAAGATTTATGATTGGTGGGGGCCATTGTCAATTCGATGTGGCAAGTAATGACATTTGTAAAAAAAAATCGGCTATGGTGGATGTGGGTCCCACCTGTAAGCAGTCGGCTCATGATATCCACTTTCCAGTTTTGTTAAATAAACTCAGCAAACCAACTCCTCCACCCCGACCCGTCCCTTCTGGGGGCAGCGCCGCTCATGGGGCTGTTGGTGGAGGAGCCCGAGAAGCGAGTCCACCAGCCCATCGTATTCTCCATGTCCTGGCGCCGCTAAATGCAAAGGGAACCGAGCAGAGGTGGTCTACATCACTATCCCTAACCCCATCATCCTCAATTTCGGCCTAGCTCCACCGCTCATCGACTCGTCCCGCCTACTGAGTTCACTTAGTCATAGGTTTAACATTGGGCCCCATTTTGTCAAAATGCTTGTTAGCGTGGCTGAATCGGGCAATTAGTATTTTTTTGAAAAAGGGTAACCACATGCATGTGTTTTTTTTATCACGAACAACAATAATGCTGGTTTTCTATCACATTGGTCTCAATTGTGGTGGTTTTTGTTTTTGTATTTTGAACTCCTCACACGGGATGACTGAAAAAACCTGCCACTTATTAGAACATCCCTACCAGAAGCCAAACCCGAAACCCTAAATCCGCGTATCCAGGGCACCCCAACGCTGATTTGGGGTTCGAAGAAATAAAAAAAAAATGCGCGCAAGACGAAATTGCAATTCATTCAGATAGTTCATACGTACATTGGCCCTAGATTCGACTACATTACAACAAAAGGAACTCGAACTAGCTACATTCAAGTTGAAACCCGCCGCCACGGCAACCTAGAACACAAAATCGGCTCCGGGATACTCACCGGAGCCCTGTGCCGTGGCGGCGGCGCGCCGGAGCATCGTCGTCACTCCGTGTCGCTACCGAGGTCGACAAAGACGCAGCCCTACTCCTCAGCGATGTGCTTCCATTCGGCGACCTTGTGCGCATCGCGCTCGATCAAACGCTCGACGAGGCCGACCACAGTGGCGAGGTCGTGCTCCTCGACGAAGTTGCCGGGGGCGAACCCATCGTGCCCGAGCTGCGGGAGGCGGCGCTCCTGCTTGGCGTCGTCGAGGAAGTCACCGGGGGCGAACTGCGGGAGGCGCGGCGGCTCCGGCTCGTCATCGAGCTCCATCTTCACCACCAACGCCGTCGACGGGCGCTGGCGGGAGTTCGACGATGAGGACGCCGCGGAAGAGGACGAGGCTGTCAACACCCGGATTTTTAAGTCCGGATGCCTATTATGCCATTCATCGCAATCCTATGAATATTGTTTTTACGAGACATAACATATTGATATCACAGAACATCATTCATTACAACGTCATAATAGTCTTACAAATTAAAGGATCACATGATCCAGTCTCATTACAATAATAGTTGATCTATTGATCAATTACAAAACACATAGCGGAAGCGAAGTAGCGGTTGTGGTCCATCTGTTCCACAGGCAACTATTGACGTCAGGAGTGGTCCTAGTTGTCGTAGACGTCCTACTGTCCTTCTTCCTGGTTCTGGTACTCTTCATAGTCTGGTCATTTGAATAGCCAGGGACACAGCCATGAGTACTTTAAAGTACTCGCAAACTAATACTAGTGTAAGCATTATCAACTATAGTAAGGGGGTTCTAAGCTCTAGTTTCATTTGCATAAAGCCAATTTTATTTCATAAACACTTTAGTAATCAAAACCTCTTCATTTGCCAAACTTAACTAAAGTGGGAACATTAGTGTCATTCCCACAACTCTGTTGTGATTCAAAGTCAAAGTCACCTTTCAATTCAAGTCACAAGTCACCATTCATAATTTTAGAAAAGTTCTGATGAAGGAACAGTACGGCCTTCCCAACTGTCCATGACCGCGGACGCGGCTATTCGAATAGGTTAAACTCTGCAGAGGTTGTACACTTGTGCCACAACAATTGCAATAGTCTGTCAGGGGTAACTGGCCCTGATTTATCGTACGCAGTACGCGAACTATCAATCATAACCTTTCATTTACATACCCTAGTATAGGCACCTCTCCCTATGAGCTTGGCCTCCCATTGAAGACCAACAGTCAACCTGGGAACTGCACAGGGCTTGGGTCTGACATTCACCTCATTTCACGTCATTTCACTTTTGGTGGAGGCAGCCTTGGCATAACCTCGATGACGCTTGTTCAGAGGGAACCATACCAAAATACATAAGTTTCCAGCTAAGCCTTTGTTGGAGATATGCCCAAGAGGTTATTATATATCTTTATGTTTATGATGAATGTTTATATACCATGCTATAATTGTATTAACCGAAACATTGATACATGTGTGATATGTAAACAACAAAGAGTCCCTAGTATGCCTCTTAACTAGCTTGTTGATTAATGGATGATTAGTTTCATAATCATGAACATTGGATGTTATTAATAACAAGGTTATATCATTGTATGAATGATGTAATGGGCACACCCAATTAAGCGTAGCATAAGATCACGTCATTAAGTTATTTGCTATAAGCTTTCGATACATAGTTACCTAGTCCTTATGACCATGAGATCATGTAAATCACTTATACCGGAAAGGTACTTTGATTACATCAAACGCCACCTGCGTAAATGGGTGGTTATAAAGGTGGGATTAAGTATCCGGAAAGTATGAGTTGAGGCATATGGATCAACAAGTGGGATTTGTCCATCCCGATGACGGATAGATATACTCGGGCCCTCTCCGTGGAATGTCGTATAATGTCTTGCAAGCATATGAATAAGTTCATAAGAGACCACATACCACGGTACGAGTAAAGAGTACTTGTCGAGAGACGAGGTTGAACAAGGTATAGAGTGATACCGATGATCAAACCTCGGACAAGTAAAATATCGCGTGACAAAGGGAATTGGTATCGTATGTGAATGGTTCATTCAATCACTAAAGTCATCGTTGAATATGTGGGAGTCATTATGGATCTCCAGATCCCGCTATTGGTTATTGGTCGGAGAGAGCTCTCACCCATGTCCACATAGTTCGCGAACCGTAGGGTGACACACTTAAGGTTTGATGTTGAAATGGTAGAACTTGAATATGGAATGGAGTTTGAAGTATTGTTCGAAGTCCCGGATGTGATCCCGGACATCACGAGGAGTTCCGGAATGGTCCGGAGAATAAGATTCATATATAGAAAGTCATTTTATAAGTTTTAAAATGATCAGGAAGATTTTATGGAAGGTTCTAGAAGGTTCTAGAAAAGTCCGGAAGAAATCAATTTGGAAGGCGGAGTCCCGAAGGGACTCCACCTCCCATGGCCGGCCAACCCTAGAGGGGGGAGTCGAAGGTGGACTCCACCTAGGTGGCCGGCCACCCCCCCTCATGGAAGGGTGGGAATCCCACTTGGGTGGGAGTCCCACCTTGGGTAGGTTTCCCTACACATGGAAATTTTGGGTTGGGGTCTTATTCGAAGACTTGTAGTCCAACACTTGGGGGTTCCACCTATATAATGAGGAGCAAGGGGAGGGGGACGGCCACACAAAAGCCATTGTGGCCGCACCCCCTTTAGTGGCAGGCCACCTTCCCCTCTCCCAAACCCTAGCCGCCCCCTCTCCTCCACCTCTCCCGCAAAGCTTAGCGAAGCTCCGCCGGAGTTCTCCATCGCCACCGCCACCACGCCATCGGGCTGCCGGATTCAAGGAGGAGCTACTACTTCCGCTGCCCGCTGGAACGGGGAGAAGGACGTCGTCTTCATCAACACCGAACGTGTGACCGAGTACGGAGGTGCCGCCCGATCGTGGCACCGTGATCAAGATCTTCTACGCGCTTTTGCAAGCGGCAAGTGATCGTCTACCGCAGCAATAAGAGCCTACTCTTATAGGCTTTGGAAATCTTCAAGGGTGAGTCTCGATCATCCCCTCGTTGCTCCCGTCTTCTAGATTGCATCTTGGCTTGGATTGCGTTCTCGCGGTAGGAAATTTTTTGTTTTCTATGCAACGAATCCCTACAAGTGGTATCGAGCCGTGTCTATGCATAGATGGTTGCACGAGTAGAACACAATGGTTTTGTGGGCGTTGATGCTCTTGTTGTCTTTAGTTTGAGTACTTTGCATCTTTGTGGCATAGTGGGATGAAGCGGCTCGGACTAACTTTACATGACCGCGTTCATGAGACTTGTTCCTCGTTCGACATGCAACTTGTATTGCATAAGAGGCTTTGCAGTGTCTCGTCTCTCCTACTATAGTGAAGATTCAATTTACTCTTCTATTGACAACACTAGTATCACCGTTGTGGTTCATGTTCGTAGGTAGATTAGATCTCTCTCGAAAACCCTAAACCACGTAAAATATGCAAACCAAATTAGAGACGTCTAACTTATTTTTGCAGGGTTTGGTGATGTGATATGGCCATAATGTGATGATGAATATATATGAGATGATCATTATTGTATTGTGGCAACCGGCAGGAGCCTTATGGTTGTCTTTAAATTTCATGTTGAGTAGTATTTCAAAGTAGTTGTAATAGTTGCTACATGAGGTGAACAACCATGAAGACGGCGCCATGGACCTTGACGCTACGCCGACGATGATGGAGATCATGCCCGAAGATGATGGAGATCATGTCCGTGCTTTGGAGATGAAGATCAAAGGCGCAAAGACAAAAGGGCCATCTCATATCACATATGAACTGCATGTGATGTTAATCTTATTTTGCTTAGATCGCGACGGTAGCATTATAAGATGATCCCTCACTAAAATATCAAGATAATAAAGTGTTCATCCTTAGTAGCACCATTGCCAAGACTTGTTGTTTCGAAGCATCTCGTGATGATCGGGTGTGATAGAATCAACAAGTGCATACAATGGGTGCAAGCCAGTTTTGCACATGCGGATACTAAGGTGGCCTTGACGAGCCTAGCATGTACAGACATGGTCTCGGAACACATGATACCGAAAGGTAGAGCATGAATCATATGATTGATATGATGAACACTTTGAGTGTTCGCCATTAAAATTACACCTTGTCTTGTGATGATCGGACTTAGGTGTGGTGGATTTGGTTCGTGTGATCACTAAGACAATGCGAGGGATATTGTTTTGAGTGGGAGTTCACCTAGATTTTTAATTATGTTGAATTAAAATTTGAACTCAATTTGTCATAAACTTAGTCTAAACTATTGCAAATATATGTTGTAGAGATGGCGTCCCCAATCAATTTTAACCAGTTCCTAGAGAAAGAAAAGCATAAGAGCAATGGTAGCAACTTCACCGATTGGTTCCGTCATGTGAGGATCTTCCTCTCTGGCGGAAATCTGCAATATGTACTTGATGCACCGCTAGGTGACCCTCCCGCTAAACCGAAACCGATGAAGTAAAGAATGTTTATGCGACTCGGAAAACTCGGTACTCTCAAGTTCAGTGTGCCATCCTGTGCAGTCTGGAAGCCGATCTTCAAAAACGTTTTGAGCACCACGATCCTCATGAGTTGGTCAATGAGCTGAAAGCTATATTTGAAACTCATGCGGCCGTGGAATGCTATGAAGCATCGAAACACTTCTTCAGCTGCATGATGGAAGAAGGCAACTCCGTTAGTGAGCACATGCTCGCCATGACCGGCCATGCGAAGAAACTCAGTGACTTGGGAATAGTGATTCCTAACAGACTGGGGATTAATCGTGTCCTACAATCACTGCCACCAAGTTACAAGAACTTTGTGATGAACTACAATATGCAGAACATGAACAAAGAATTACCTGAACTCTTTGGCATGCTAAAAGTTGCTGAGATTGAGATCAAGAAAGAGCACCAAGTGTTGATGGTCAACAAGACCACCAGTTTCAAGAAACAGGGCAAGTCTAAGGGAAAATTCAAGAAGGGTGGCAAGAAAGCTGCCACGCCTCCTATGAAACCTAAGAACGGCCCTAAGCCTTATGCTGAGTGCTATTACTGCAAGGAGAAGGGACACTGGAAGCGTAATTGCTCCAAGTATCTGGCTGATCTGAAGAGCGGCCTTGTCAAGAAGAAGAAAGAAGGTATATCTGATATACATGTTATAGATGTTTATCTCACTCGGTTCTCGTACTAGTACCCGGGTATTTGATACTGGTTCGGTTGCTCATATTTGTAACTCGAAACAAGAACTAAAGAATAAACGAAGACTACTGAAAGATGAAGTGACGATGAGCGTTGGAAACGGATCCAAAGTCGATGTGATCGCTGTCGGCACACTTCCTCTACATCTACCTTCGGGATTAGTTTTAAGCCTAAATAATTGTTATTTTGTACCCGGTTGAGCATGAACATTATATCTGGATCTTGTTTAATGCAAGACGGTTATTCATTCAAGTCTCGAGAATAATGGTTGTTCTATTTTTATGAATAATATCTTTTATGGTCGAGCACCTGAAAAGAATGGCTTATTTCTGTTAGATCTCGATAGTAGTGATACGCATATACATAACATTGATGCTAAGGGAATTAAATTGAATGATAATTCTACTTATATGTGGCATTGTTGTAGGGATTCGTTGCATAGAAAACAAAAAATTTCCTACCGCGAACACGCAATCCAAGCCAAGATGCAATCTAGAAGATGGTAGCAACGAGGGGGTATCGAGTCTCACCCTTGAAGAGATTCCAAAGCCTACAAGATGAGGCTCTTGTTGCTGCGGTAGACGTTCACTTGCCGCTTGCAAAAGCGCGTAGAAGATCTTGATCACGATCGCTTCCGGCGCCACGAACGGGCAGCACCTCCGTACTCGGTCACATGTTCGGTTGTTGATGAAGACGACGTCCACCTCCCCGTTCCAGCGGGCAGCGGAAGTAGTAGCTCCTCTTGAATCCGACAGCACGACGGCGTGGTGTCGGTGGTGGTGGAGAAATCCGGCGAAGCTTCGCTTAAGCGTGCGGGATGTGGTGGAGGAGAGAGACCGCTAGGGTTTGGGGAGAGAGGGGGGTGGGCGCCGGCCCTCTAAGGGGTGCGGCCAAGGCTAGGGCTTGAAGTGATCAGCCCCCTCTCCTATGCCCCTCATTATATAGGTGGAAGCACCAAGAGTTCTAGTCCAAGTCTTCGAATAAGACCCCAACACTAAAACCTCCCATATGTGGGAAACCTACTCAAGGAGGGAGTCCTACCCAAGGTGGGACTCCCACCTTTCCTTGAGGTGGGTTGGCCGGCCACCCTAGGGGAGTCCACCTTGGACTCCTCCCCTTTAGGCTTGGCTGGTCATGCAAGGTGGAGTCCCTCCGGGACTCTACTTTCCATGGTGATTTCTTCCGGACTTTTCTAGAACCTTCTAGAACCTGGCATAAATGCACCGGATCATTTCCAAACTTGGAATATGACTTCCTATATATGAATCTTATTCTCCGGACCATTCCGGAACTCCTCGTGATGTCCGGGATCTCATCCGGGACTCCGAACAAATATTCGAACTCCATTCCATATTCAAGTTCTACCATTTCAACATCCAACTTTAAGTGTGTCACCCTACGGTTCGTGAACTATGCGGACATGGTTGAGTACTCACTCCGACCAATAACCAATAGCGGGATCCGGAGATCCATAATGGCTCCCACATATTCAACGATGACTTTAGTGATCGAATGAACCATTCACATACGATACCAATTCCCTTTGTCACGCGATATTTTACTTGTCCGAGGTTTGATCTTCGGTATCACTTTATACCTTGTTCAACCTCGTTTCCTGACAAGTACTCTTTACTCGTACCGTGGTATGTGGTCTCTTATGAACTTATTCATATGCTTGCAAGACATTAGACGACATTCCACCGAGAGGGCCCAGTAGTATATCTATCCGTCATCGGGATGGACAAATCCCACTCGTTGATCCATATGCCTCAACTCATACTTTCCGGATACTTAATCCCACCTTTATAACCACCCATTTACGTAGTGGCGTTTGATGTAATCAAAGTACCTTTCCGGTATAAGTGATTTACATGATCTCATGGTCATAAGGACTAGGTAACTATGTATCGAAAGCTTATAGCAAATAACTTAATGACGAGATCTTATGCTACGCTTTAATTGGGTGTGTCCATTACATCATTCATATAATGATATAACCCTGTTATTAATAACATCCAATGTTCATGATTATGAAACTAATCATCCATTCATCAACAAGCTAGTTAAGAGGCATACTAGGGACTCTTTGTTGTCTACATATCACACATGTACTAATGTTTCGGTTAATACAATTATAGCATGATATATAAACATTTATCATAAACATAAAGATATATAATAACCACTTTTATTATTGCCCCTTGGGCATATCTCCTTCAGTCTCCCACTTGCACTAGAGTCAATAATCTAGTTTACATTTGTAAAGATATAACACCTTGGCCTTCTGGTGCTTTATCATGTATTGCTCACGGGAGAGGTTTTATTCAACGGATCTATCATGCTCAGAAACGTATGTATTTTGTAATTCATTTGCGTCTCAATCGCATCACTCATTTTCAAATGAGTCGGCATTAAATATGTTTGGTCTTCTGGTGGAACCTTAATTCCGCGGTCTGAAATATGTCACTAATATTGTCACACACAATATAGCTTCAAAGTTCTGACTCTGTCGGAACTACACCAAGTTCTCAAAGAACCTCTTGACTTTAACATCCTTTGTCATTGTCAAAACAATGACATATTCTGCCTTCTTTTGTAGAATCCGTCATAATTTTTTAGAACTCTTCTAAATCTAGCATAGACAACTTCTAGCTCATCGTGCTACCTTTTAAACAACACTTAGTCTAATTTGAGATTGAAATTTTATTTTCATATGTGACAAAACAAATATCGGTGCAACATCTTACAGCGATTTGTTTGTCATTTCCCATACAAAACTATATATATATCCTTGGTTTCTTCTAAAGTACTCAAGGATACTCTTACTGTCGTCCAATGATCACCATATGAATCATTCTGGTATATGCTCATAACACTTTATAGCACATGACATCTGATTGTGTACATATTATTCGTGATCTATAATCACTCATGTGTTTTTACTCATTGAGTGTCGTATACACTCAAGTCTTGTTAAAACTTAACATGACAAGAATATTTTCTATATTGAACTATTTCAATATCTATTCTATGTACTTTGACTTAAACATATTATGTGTTTTAATCTATCTGTATAGATCTTGACACAAAATTTGTTTCTGTCTATATCCTTTCATTGAATTTAATTTCTCAATGAAACCTCTTAATCAAGTATATAATTACATCATTTTTAACCAACTATATGTCATCTACATAAGTATTATAAATATGTCTCAGCGCTCCCACTTAATTTCTTGCAAATGCAAGTCTCTTCATTGTCTCTGATGAAATCAAAAACTCTTTGACTATTTCATCTGGTGAAGATTCCAACTCCGTGATACTCACTTCATCCAATTGAAGTTCGTATACCTATCTAGTATTTTACGGACTAGCAAATCAATTGGTTGTATCTTGTATACACCTTTAATACACACTTCTGTTAAGTAGTGTATTTTTCCATCCTACTAGCATATCTCATAAAAGAAATATGTAGTGATTACTAGAATAATCCACATAGACTATAAGCATTGCTACGGAAGATATAATCTTATCGTAGTCAACTCTTTGAACTTTGTTGTAAACAACTTTTCAACAAGTCGAGCTTCTTCAAGGATATTCCATCCAAGTCCATCAATTTTATAGATCCATTTACTTTCAAAAAGTATTCATCTATTTTGGATTTCATGGCGTATAGCCATTTTTAACGGAGTTAGGGCCCATCATAACTTCTTTGTTTGTAGTTGGTTTATCATTGTTTCAAAATCAATTCTTTGTCCACAAATCATTTATTTGATCACAAAGTAAACCATACCTACAAGGTTCAATATGTACTTCGATCTCCATGGCTAAAACACTTTGTAGTCATGGGAGCCATAATCGTCGTGGCCGCTTCCGAAACCAATTCCGATGCTGCGCTACTCTGATCATTATGCTCAGGTTCATAAACCTTATCTAATTATATTGTCCTCCCACTCAAATACTTCACTAGAAACAATTTTCTCGGAAATAAGAAACATTGACAAACATTTTTGTCTTTGTCTCGTGGGAAGAATTCCCAATTAAATCTCTGGGATAACCAACAAAGACATTCATCCGATTTTGGTTGTAAACTCTTAGACCAAAATTTAAAGAAAAGACTATTAGGGTTTATACCCATACCATAACTCGTATGGTGTCATTTCAACGGATCATGATGATGCTCTATTCAGTGTAAAAGCGGTAGTCACTAAAGCATAATCCACAAAATATAATGGCATCAATATTTTATCTCATCATTGATCCAACAAGGTTCGGATACATCTCTCGGATACTATATCATCATTATGATACTCCAAGACATGTGAGTTGTAGAACAATTTCATGACTCTCTTAGATGTTCGTTAAAACTCGTAATTCAAATATTTCCACCATGATCCAATCATAGATATTTGATTTTTCTATTACGATGATTTCCACTTCATGCTGAAATTTATTTGAACCCATTCAAATGTTTCAAACTTCTTCCTTATCGAATATATCCACATATATATACTCAATTCATTGTTGAAAGTTTTCATGAAGTAGAAGAATCTCCCGCACACAACTATGCTTAGTGAACCATATACATCATTATGTATTTTTCCACTAAGTTTGTTGCCCGTTCAACTCTTGGCCTATGAACGGTATTTTAATCATTCTCTTTAGAAAAGATTTGCAAGCGCCAAATGATTCAAAAATCAAATGACTCCAAAAATCCATTTGCATGGAGTTCCTTCATGCGTTCCTTTCTAACATGACCTAAATGGCGGTTCCACAAATAAGTGGAATTCAAATCATTTGCCTTATGGCATTTTAGCGTCATTGTTATGTATGTGTGTTTCACCATTAAGATTTATAATAACTTATCCATCATACATGGAGTAATGTCATAATTTGAACAACTCATTGTTTTCATTTGACCAGAGCAAAATAACAATTATTAAGTTCTTTATTATAAATTCTAAGGGCTAGATAGAATGCCAACGACGAACATAATAACACTTTATTTTGTTCTAGACGTGCATTCCTATCATATTCCTTGTCACTCACTTAGGCCATTGTATTCTTGTATTGCGTTGTTTTGTATGACACTTCATACCAACCAATATAGTACTAATACCCAAGAATTTCATAGTGTGACCTAACTAGGAATACAACCATAACATGTATATCATTTATATACACCGAGCTAGACTTTCTAGTCTTTTCTTTCTTTCTGCCAAAATATCTTTTGCAGTTTCTCTTTAGTTTTCCTCATTATTCAGAAAAACACTTCAACATCAATAACTTCTAGGTTTGTTGGTCTAATACCAATAACCTTGAGGTTCTTATTTTGAAGTTGATCATCATATGACAAGTGTTCTAGATTTCTCTATTAGTAACTTTGTAATACGATGAACAATTTCACTCATAATTTTATCCATCAATTCATGACAACTTTCTGAGACCATGTCTGTACATGCTAGGCTCATAAAGTTTAACCTTAGTATTCGCATGTGCAAATCTGGCTTGCACCCGTTGTATGCACACGTAGAATCTATCACACCCGATCATCACGTGATGCTTCGATACGACGAGTCTTAGCAACGGTGCATACTAAGGATGATAACTTCATGGATATGCGAATATCATTAGTGCCCCAATAGTTGGAGGATTGTGACGCCTGGCGTCTTCAACCTTCATACATTCCCATAAAACTTATGAGTTTATGTAGTCCCACCAAATTATATTCTATCATCTTGCAATAAGGTCTTAGATATCACATATATCTCATACCTTGATTATTTCTGAAAACTAAATTTTCAGCTCCTTACTTTTCAAACAGATTTGAACTTCAAGTTTTATGGAGACAAGATAACTTTAGTTACTAATTGAAACCATAGCTCTTTGAATCAACAATGTGAGGTTTACTAAAAGTTTGCAGTAGGACTTAATCAATTCTTGATTCTTTAACAATACGGTACCAATCCGTAAAGTTTCTTGTCAGATTTTAACAAGTATTTCTATCTCAATAACAAGACTAGCGCATAGTAGAAAACGGATGCCAATACTACAAAATTAATTCAAAATACTACTCGTACTATGTTTATGATAATTAGTTCATGTTCTAATCTAATTACTAATGAACTCCCACTTAATACAACATCCCTCATAGTTGTTAAGTGGTACACGATCCAAATCCACTACACCAAAACCAATCATCACGTGAGATGATGTAGTTTCAATGGTGAACATCAACATGTTGATCATATCATCCATATGACTCGTGTTCAACCTTTCGGTTTCCGTTGTCCCGAGGCCATGTCTGTACATGCTAGGCTCGTCAAGCAAACCCAAGTATTCCGCGTGTGCAACATGGCTTACACCCGTTGTATGTGAACGTTGAATCTATCACATCCGATCATCACGAGATGCTTCAAAACGACGAACTGTACAGCGGTGCATACGAGGGGAGAACACTTTATTATCTTGATATTAATGTGAGGGATCATCTTATAATGCTACCTTCGCGATCTAAGCAAAATAAGATGCATAAAGGATTAACATCACATGTAGTTCATATGTGATATGATATGGCCCTTTTGTCTTTGCGCCTTTGATCTTCATCTCCAAAGCACGGACATGATCTCCATCATCTTCGGGCATGATCTCCATCATCGTCGGCGTAGCGTCAAGGTTCATGGCGCCGTCTTCATGGTTGTTCACCTCATGTAGCAACTATTACAACTATTTTGAAATACTACTCAACATGAAAAATAAAGACAACCATAAGGCTCCTGCCGGTTGCCACAATACAATAATGATCATCTCATACATATTCATCATCACATTATGGCCATATCACATCACCAAACCCTGCAAAAACAAGTTAGACGTCTCTAATTTGGTTTGCATATTTTACGTGGTTTAGGGTTTTCGAGAGAGATCTAATCTACCTACGAACATGAACCACAACGTTGATACTAATGTTTTCAATAGAAGAGTAAGTTGAATCTTCACTATAGTAGGAGAGACAGACACCCGCAAAGCCTCTTATGCAATACAAGTTGCATGTCGAACGAGGAACAAGTCTCATGAACGCGGTCATGTAAAGTTAGTCCGAGCCGCTTCATCCCACTATGCCACAAAGATGCAAAGTACTCAAACTAAAGATAACAAGAGCATCAACGCCCACAAAACCATTGTGTTCTACTCGTGCAACCATCTATGTATAGACACGGCTCTGATACCACTGTAGTGATTCGTTGCATAGAAAACAAAAAAATTCCTACCGCGAACACGCAATCCAAGCCAAGATGCAATCTAGAAGATGGTAGCAACGAGGGGGTATCGAGTCTCACCCTTGAAGAGATTCCAAAGCCTACAAGATGAGGCTCTTGTTGCTGCGGTAGACGTTCACTTGCCGCTTGCAAAAGCGCGTAGAAGATCTTGATCACGATCGCTTCCGGCGCCACGAACGGGCAGCACCTCCGTACTCGGTCACACGTTCGGTTGTTGATGAAGACGACGTCCACCTCCCCGTTCCAGCGGGCAGCGGAAGTAGTAGCTCCTCTTGAATCCGATAGCACGACGGCGTGGTGTCGGTGGTGGTGGAGAAATCTGGCGGAGCTTCGCTTAAGCGTGCGGGATGTGGTGGAGGAGAGAGACCGCTAGGGTTTGGGGAGAGAGGGGGGTTGGGCGCCGGCCCTCTAAGGGGTGCGGCCAAGGCTAGGGCTTGAAGTGATCAGCCCCCTCTCCTATGCCCCTCATTATATAGGTGGAAGCACCAAGAGTTCTAGTCCAAGTCTTCGAATAAGACCCCAACACTAAAACCTCCCATATGTGGGAAACCTACTCAAGGAGGGAGTCCTACCCAAGGTGGGACTCCCACCTTTCCTTGAGGTGGGTTGGCCGGCCACCCTAGGGGAGTCCACCTTGGACTCCTCCCCTTTAGGCTTGGCTGGTCATGCAAGGTGGAGTCCCTCCGGGACTCTACTTTCCATGGTGATTTCTTCCGGACTTTTCTAGAACCTTCTAGAACCTGCCATAAATGCACCCGATCATTTCCAAACTTGGAATATGACTTCCTATATATGAATCTTATTCTCCGGACCATTCCGGAACTCCTCGTGATGTCCGGGATCTCATCCGGGACTCCGAACAAATATTCGAACTCCATTCCATATTCAAGTTCTACCATTTCAACATCCAACTTTAAGTGTGTCACCCTACGGTTCGTGAACTATGCGGACATGGTTGAGTACTCACTCGACCAATAACCAATAGCGGGATCCGGAGATCCATAATGGCTCCCACATATTCAACGATGACTTTAGTGATCGAATGAACCATTCACATACGATACCAATTCCCTTTGTCACGCGATATTTTACTTGTCCGAGGTTTGATCTTCGGTATCACTTTATACCTTGTTCAACCTCATTTCCTGACAAGTACTCTTTACTCGTACCGTGGTATGTGGTCTCTTATGAACTTATTCATATGCTTGCAAGACATTAGACGACATTCCACCGAGAGGGCCCAGAGTATATCTATCCGTCATCGGGATGGACAAATCCCACTCGTTGATCCATATGCCTCAACTCATACTTTCCGGATACTTAATCCCACCTTTATAACCACCCATTTACGCGAGTGGCGTTTGATGTAATCAAAGTACCTTTCCGGTATAAGTGATTTACATGATCTCATGGTCATAAGGACTAGGTAACTATGTATCGAAAGCTTATAGCAAATAACTTAATGACGAGATCTTATGCTACGCTTTAATTGGGTGTGTCCATTACATCATTCATATAATGATATAACCTTGTTATTAATAACATCCAATGTTCATGATTATGAAACTAATCATCCATTAATCAACAAGCTAGTTAAGAGGCATACTAGGGACTCTTTGTTGTCTACATATCACACATGTACTAATGTTTCGGTTAATACAATTATAGCATGATATATAAACATTTATCATAAACATAAAGATATATAATAACCACTTTTATTATTGCCTCTTGGGCATATCTCCTTCAATTGTCGTCTTGGTCATATTGGAGTGAAACGCATGAAGAAACTCCATACCGATGGATTACTTGAATCACTTGACTTTGAGTCACTTGATAGATGTGAAGCATGTCTAATGGGAAAAATGACTAAGACTCCATTCTCTGGTATGATGGAGCGAGCTACTGACTTATTGGAAATCATACATACCGATGTGTGCGGACCAATGAGTGTAGCATCGTGCGGTGGTTATCGTTATGTTCTAACCTTCACAGATGATCTGAGTAGATATGGGTATATCTATTTCATGAAACATAAATCCGAAACTTTAGAGAAGTTTAAGGAATTCCAAAGTGAAGTAGAAAATCAACGAAACAAGAAGATTAAATTTCTACGATCTGATCGCGGAGGTGAATATCTGAGTTATGAGTTTGGCATGCATTTAAAGAAATGCGGAATACTTTCACAATTGACACCGCCAGGAACACCACAACGAAACGGTGTGTCCGAACGTCGTAATCGAACTCTCTTAGATATGGTTCATTCTATGATGTATCTTACTGATTTGCCGTTATCTTTTGGAGTTATGCATTAGAGACAGCCGCATTCACTTTAAATAGAGCACCATCAAAATCAGTAGAAACGACACCGTATGAATTATGGTTTAATAAGAAACTTAAGCTGTCGTTCCTTAAAGTTTGGGGTTGCGAAGCCTATCTAAAGAAGTTACAACCGGACAAGCTAGAACCCAAAGCGGAGAAATGCGTCTTCATAGGATACCCTAAGGAAACTATAGGGTACACTTTCTATCACAGATCCGAAAGAATTTCTCACTAAAGAAGTGACTGGAAGAAAAGTATAACTCGGTGAGATTGATGAATCTTTACTCGTTGATCAGAGTAGCACAGTACCGGAAGCTGTTCCTGTACCACCTACACCGGCAACAGAGGAAGCTAATGATAATGATCATGAAACTTTGAACGAGGAAACTACTGAACCTCGCAGATCGATAAGGGAACGTGCCACTCCTGATTGGTATGATCCTTGTCTAAATGTCATGATTGTGGATAACAATGATGAAGACCCTGCGACGTATGAAGAAGCGATGATGAGCCCAGATTCCAACAAATGGCAAGAAGCCATGAAATCCGAAATGGGATCCATGTATGATAACAAAGTATGGACTTTGGTAGACTTACCTGATAGCCGCAAGGCCGTCGAGAATAAATGGATCTTCAAGAGAAAAACAGATGTTGATGGTAATATTACTGTCTATAAAGCTCGACTTGTCGCAAAGGGTTTCCGACAAATTCAAGGAGTTGACTACGATGAGACTTTCTCACCTGTACCGAAGCTAAAATCTGTGAGGATTTTGTTAGCAATAGCTGCATTTTTCGATTATGAGATTTGGCAGATGGATGTCAAAACGGCGTTCCTTAATGGAGACATTGAGGAAGAGTTGTATATGGTACAACCCAAAGGTTTTGTCGATCCTAAAAATGTCGACAAAGTATGCAAACTTCAGCGTTCAATCTATGGACTGAAGCAAGCATCAAGAAGTTGGAACCGACGCTTTGATAAGGTGATCAAAGACTTCGGGTTTATACAATGTCATGGAGAGGCCTGTATTTACAAGAAAGTGAGTGGGAGCTCTGTAGCATTCCTGATATTATATGTAGATGACATATTATTGATTGGGAATGATATAGAACTATTAAGCGATGTAAAAGGTTATTTGAATAATAGTTTTTCAATGAAAGACCTTGGCGAAGCATCGTATATATTAGGCATCAAGATTTATAGAGATAGATCAAGATGCCTAATAGGGCTATCACAGAGTACATACCTGGACAAGATTCTAAAGAAGTTTAGAATGGACGAAAGTAAGAAAGGGTTCTTACCTATGTTACCAGGCAAGGTCTTGAGTAAGACTCAAGGACCGGCTACGGCAGAAGAAAGAGAAAGGATGAGTCAGATCCCCTATGCCTCGGCACTAGGCTCTATCATGTATGCCATGCTATGTACTAGGCCGGATATAGCACATGCTGTTAGTTTGACTAGCAGATATCAAAATGATCCAGGAATGGAACACTGGACAGCGGTCAAAAATATCCTGAAGTACTTGAAAAGAACTAAGGATATGTTTCTTTGTTATGGAGGTGACCAAGAGCTCGTTGTAACAAGTTACACCGATGCAAGTTGGAACACTGATCCTGATGACTCTAAGTCACAGTCTGGGTACGTGTTTATATTGAATGGTGCTGCGAGTAAGTCTGGGAAGCTCGAAGCGAGTGCACGGTGGCGAAGTCTTCAACGAGAATCGAGTACATAGCGGCTTCGGAGGCTTCATCGGAAGCGGTATGGATGAAGAGGTTCATTGTAGAGCTCGGTGTGGTTCCTAGTGCATTGGACCCACTAGGCATCTACTCGTGACAACATGGGTGCCATCGCCAATGCACAAGAACCAAGGTCACACAAGAGGTCGAAGCATATCAAGCTGCGTTATCACTCGATTCGCGAGTACATCGAAGATGGAGAAGTAAAGATTTGCAAAGTACACACTGATTTGAATGTAGCAGATCCGTTGACTAAAGCTCTCCCTAGGGCAAAGCATGACCAACACCAGAATGCCATGGGTGTTAGATAGATTACAATGTAATCTAGATTATTGACTCTAGTGCAAGTGGGAGACTGTTGGAGATATGCTCAAGAGGCAATAATAAAAGTGGTTATTATATATCTTTATGTTTATGATGAATGTTTATATACCATGCTATAATTGTATTAACCGAAACATTGATACATGTGTGATATGTAAACAACAAAGAGTCCCTAGTATGCCTCTTAACTAGCTTGTTGATTAATGGATGATTAGTTTCATAATCATGAACATTGGATGTTATTAATAACAAGGTTATATCATTGTATGAATAATGTAATGGACACACCCAATTAAGCGTAGCATAAGATCACGTCATTAAGTTATTTGCTATAAGCTTTCGATACATATTTACCTAGTCCTTATGACCATGAGATCATGTAAATCACTTATACCTGGAAAGGTACTTTGATTACATCAAACGCCACTCGCGTAAATGGGTGGTTATAAAGGTGGGATTAAGTATCCGGAAAGTATGAGTTGAGGCATATGGATTAACGAGTGGGATTTGTCCATCCCGATGACGGATAGATATACTCGGGCCCTCTCGGTGGAATGTCGTCTAATGTCTTGCAAGCATATGAATAAGTTCATAAGAGACCACATACCACGGTACGAGTAAAGAGTACTTGTCGAGGAGACGAGGTTGAACAAGGTATAGAGTGATACCGATGATCAAACCTCGGACAAGTAAAATATCGCGTGACAAAGGGAATTGGTATCGTATGTGAATGGTCCATTCGATCACTAAAGTCATCGTTGAATATGTGGGAGCCATTATGGATCTCCAGATCCCGCTATTGGTTATTGGTCGGAGAGAGTTCTCACCCATGTCCACATAGTTCGCGAACCGTAGGGTGACACACTTAAGGTTTGATGTTGAAATGGTAGAACTTGAATATGGAATGGAGTTCAAAGTATTGTTCGAAGTCCCGGATGTGATCCCGGACATCACGAGGAGTTCCGGAATGGTCCGGAGAATAAGATTCATATATAGGAAGTCATTTTATAAGTTTTAAAATGATCCGGAAGACTTTATGGAAGGTTCTAGAAGGTTCTAGAAAAGTCCGGAAGAAATCAATTTGGAAGGCGGAGTCCCGAAGGGACTCCACCTCCCATGGCCGGCCAACCCTAGAGGGGGGAGTCCAAGGTGGACTCCACCTAGGTGGCCGGCCACCCCCCCTCATGGAAGGGTGGGAATCCCACTTGGGTGGGAGTCCCACCTTGGGTAGGTTTCCCTACACATGGAAATTTTGGGTTGGGGTCTTATTCGAAGACTTGTAGTCCAACACTTGGGGGTTCCACCTATATAATGAGGAGCAAGGGGAGGGGGCCGGCCACACAAAAGCCATTGTGTCCGCACCCCCTTTAGTGGCCGGCCACTTTCCCCTCTCCCAAACCCTAGCTGCCCCCTCTCCTCCACCTCTCCCGCAAAGCTTAGCGAAGCTCTACCGGAGTTCTCCATCGCCACCGCCACCACGCCGTCGTGCTGCCGGATTCAAGGAGGAGCTACTACTTCCGCTGCCCGCTGGAACGGGGAGAAGGACGTCGTCTTCATCAACACCGAACGTGTGACCGAGTACGGAGGTGCTGCCCGATCGTGGCACCGTGATCAAGATCTTCTACACGCTTTTGCAAGCGGCAAGTGATCGTCTATTGCAGCAATAAGAGCCTACTCTTATAGGCTTTGGAAATCTTCAAGGGTGAGTCTCGATCATCCCCTCGTTGCTCCCGTCTTCTAGATTGCATCTTGGCTTGGATTGCGTTCTCGCGGTAGGAATTTTTTTGTTTTCTATGCAACGAATCCCTATAGCCTTACCCAAATTCAGGTATTGTGGGGGTACTTGTAAAATTGGAATGGTATCGCATCCGAACCCAACCATCAGTTTTGTAAAATTCACCAAGTCATTCACCAGTCGTATTCACCTTCAAAATCTTTCAATAGAATGACTCATCATTCCAAGGTTTTCAAAGTCATTTCATTTCACAAGTTCCCAACTAGAGTAGTCACTTTTAATGTTTAGCACTAGCCACTAGTTATGAGGGGTGCTAAATAGCTTATAGCTTTCTAGGCTAAGTGTGATGCTCTTGTACTACTCCATAACTAAACCCAAGTGAATCATGAATCCAAAGTAACTTTGATACATAAAATCCAATAAAGCTTGTAAAGTAAAAACTTGGGATATGACCATTAAGCATAAAGTAAAATGTGGTGATGCCTTGCTCTTGTAGAGCTTTGCCCTTTGCAAGAATATTAGCTTGCAACAAGATAACTTGCATTAGTCTAGCTTGCCTTGGTTGGGGTAGTGATCAAAGTTCTCTTCTCCTTCTTCTTGGTAGAATACCTCCTCCTCTTGATAGTCTCCGGTACTAGCGTCTATAAATGAATACGAGGATACAAACACCAATCAATACTTAATGAACCTAAATAGCCTTAATGGCTCACTCAAGATGATCTAGCATCATCATCTACCTTACTCAACATTTGACTAGGGTTTCTTCTTTAGTGTTTAGAAAACAACTCCTCTTATTGAATTAGGGTTTTCTCTTTAGTACTTTGGAGAAATAACTTCCTCTCATTGAATCTTGTTAATATTTAATCTCCTAAAATAACAATGTATGGTCACATGTTGACCCAGGTCAACACTTCACACTTATCATTTGAGAAACATGATTTAAATGAGGTTCTATACCTCATGCAATTTAAATCCTATTTGATTTAATATCCTTAAGTGAGGAAACATGAGACCATGCAACAAGGGTCATCACATTACTTCATACCACTTGGGAAGATGAATTAAATGAGGTGCTACACCTCATAGATTTAAATTCCTAAATTTTAAAATAATGGAAATGGGCTAGTATTGACTACCTAGCCAATTTTTTATTCTAGCCCATGATCATATGAAACAACCATGTCATATTTTTGCATAATCAAATATAGTTTTTGAAATGTGAATTATGAGAATTGGAATTATCTCAAAATTAATTATGGTTGATTTTTAATAAATGTTTAAATTTTGAAAAGGTACTGCTTTGTCATTTTTGTTGCAATTGCTCTATAATGAATTAAGGTTTGAGACTAGTGGGGTTGGCTAGATAAAGTCATAGGATCTCCATAGAATTTTGAATCATCAAATTTGGTTCAGTAGATTTTGTTCTATTGAATTTTGAACAGGCAGCAGTATTGAATTTGGATTAAAAACGAAATAACAGAATTTGAATTACTGGGCTAAGGCGGGAAACTAAACGGGCCGGCCCAGCTACGCTTCAGCGCGCAACGGGCCGCCTGACAAGGGCTCCACATGCCAGTGGCTCATAGAACCCGAATCGGTATGCGCTAAAGAGGACTGTAGGATTAGATCAGCGATCGATGGACGAGGGTCGTCGTCATCATCGACGGGATCAAACCCTGGCTGCGGCGAGGTGGGTTGCTGGGGGCTTACCGGCGCTCCGGCGAGGTTCGGCGAGGCGGGCAAACAGAGTTGTCGACGAAGGCGAGTCGAAGGAGGGTTGCGGCGGCTCCAGGGGTGCTTGGGATCGTCGGCTTCGTCGAGCTGCTACAGCGGCGGGCTCCGGCCAAATTGCGGCGGCGTGGTGGCTAATGTGGTGTAGCAAGAGGTCGAGGAGAGCGAGTGAGAAGAGGGGAGGCCGATGGTGTGCTCGGATAGCTCGAGGAGGGGCTCTATTTATAGGGTCGAGATGGACCGAGGCGGAGCGGGGCAGGTCGTCGTCGACGGTGAGGCTACAACGTCTCAGTGATGTTGGCGAGGGTGTGGCCCTGTTCCTGGTGTCATGGTGATCACGACGCGCATCCGGGAGAGGACAGGGGTGGACGGAGGCGTGCAGGCGGTCGTCGTGTACTGGTGTACCCGTGGCGGAGGACGTCGAGGAGGGCGTCGGCGACAGTGCTCGAGTGAGCCAATGAGGTTGTCTGGGCGGTAGAGGGTACCGTGGTGAGTGCGTAGGAGAGAGGGAGAGGGCGAGGTATGGTCCACATCGACGGGGACGGGTGACGTACTGGCGCGCTCTGGCGGGTGTCCGTGCGCGTCCATGCCGATCCTGGCATGACCTGGGCGTGACTGGGAGCTAGTGTTCTGGCACGTGTGGTGCATGCCTCGAGCATTGGCTTGTACCAGAAGGTCGATGGGAGTGGGGAGAAGAGATGTGACAGGGTTGGGCGCCAAGGAGTTGACCAAAGAGGGTTTGGGCATGTGTGTGTGTCATGCACATACGACATGACATAGTTGTGCAATATTTTGTTCAAATGATGATGTCTCTGGTACTGAAATGATGCTAGAGGGGTAAGAGAGTACCAATGCTGAGCAAGGATGGATGGTTAGGGCTAAAATCTGCTGGGTTTTTGAGTGTGTGGAGTTGGTAGAAGTGATGCACACCACCTGTTCGACATAATGGCCGCATGAAGAAATATTTTGAAATTTTGGCTGAATTTTGGTGGGTTGTAATCTTATAAAATTTGCAGTAGAGTGGTGGTGGTGGTGGTCAAATTTGAAGGGATTTGCAAAATCACAAAATGTGTATGATCTTAAATTTGTTTCATAGTTGCAACTTTGCTTGATCCTCATTTGAATTGGAGCAAGAATTTGCCAGTGTTGTTTTGGGCAAAGTTGTTCACCTTGATGTTGTCTTGGATGATGTGCAAAGAGTTGACATTGTTTGGTTAAAGAATCTCTCAAACCAGGGGCTCAAAGTGGGCAACATTTTATAAAGTCCAATTTTGACCATTGTCATATGTGACTGTTATCACCAGATTTTGGTCGAATCCAGAGGTGGGCCGTAAGAGAGATGGGCTTGGAAGATTACACGTGGAAGATCTTTGAAGCGGCCTTGCACGGAGAATTTGGGCTAGTTTGCCCGTGTATCTTTAATTATAGTAGATTATATCTTAGATCAAAAGTTAGAGTTTGTATCGTGCACGGTGGGATATTCCCACGTTAGAAAGTCCGCTGGACTATAAATATGTATCTAGGGTTTATGGAATAAACAACAACACAACGTTCACCCCAAAACAAACCAATCTCGGCGCACCGCCAACTCCTTCGTCTCGAGGGTTTCAATCGGAGTAAGCGACATGCTTGCCTAGATCGCATCTTGCGATCTAGGCGGACAAGCTCCACGTTGTTCATGCGTTGCGCGTGCATCGAAGCGTCTTTGATGGCGCGCAACGTAGTTATCATAGATGTGTTAGGGTTAGCATGGCTCTTCGTATAAACATGCTTACGTAGTGCAACCCTCGCATGTCTAGCCGCCCTCACGCCTATCTCAGGCGTGGGGCGGCACCTGCTTGTTCATCATCTAGTAGATCTGATCCGTTACGATTGCTCCTTGTTATGCAAGGATTAGTTTAATATCTCGCAATAGTTAGGCCTTACAAAGGGGGGAGGATCCGAGTGGCACGTAGGGTGGCGTTCGCAAGTCCTAAACAGGATGTTCCGCGGATCAACTTCATTGTTGGTTCTTTGGCCTTGTTTAGGATCGGCTTATGAGCACCGTGCGTGGCCGCGAGGCCCAACCTGGAGTAGGATGATCCGATTATGCGGTGAAAACCCTAAATCGTCGTAGATCTAATTAGCTTCATCTTGATCAAGCAGGATCACCAAGTATTCGTGCACCCGTACGAATCATGGGTGAATCGGCTCTTTGA
The DNA here is from genome assembly GCF_022539505.1 of Lolium rigidum. Classification (NCBI taxonomy): domain Eukaryota; kingdom Viridiplantae; phylum Streptophyta; class Magnoliopsida; order Poales; family Poaceae; genus Lolium; species Lolium rigidum. Next base: position 357,317,911 of record NC_061508.1, read on the forward strand.
GCCGATTCACGAGATAACTCCGAGAGCCGATCGAGGCTCGTATTTAATGTTTACGTGTATGCCATGCGGGAACTAAGCGAGGCATCCCCATCACCTTCCCGACCAGGTATAGGTCAGGTGGCACGCCCTTGCACTTCGCATCGCCGCGTGTGACCAGAAGAGCATTGCGGGCCGTCGCTCGGAGGGGTCTCAGCCAGCCGCAGCTCTAGGCTCCTCCCGGCTCTACCGTGTTGACAGGCCGCTGCCCGCCGGTGGGTTTTGGCGATCAACACATTCTGGCACGCCCGGTGGGACAATCGTCTACATCAACCACATCGCCATCTACATCTGAGATGGCGACGGACGGCACGCCGGTCACCTACGAGGAGCTGCTCGCTGAGCTCAAGAAGAAACATGACGAGATCAAGGCCACCCTCGAAGCCGACCTCATCGGCTCTTTTCGGAGAACCCGTACCCATGGCATCGGATGGAAGGGGTTCTCACCACAAGGTGCACTCGATGGGATAGATCTCTCGCCGCCGTCGGAGGAACGCACCGAGGCCCGCGGCGGGAGATCAACTACTTGGTGGCTCACTCGCTACACCGCCACTCGAAAACTTGGTCAACGTGTTGGAGCGTCTCGCTCCGCGCGTGATCCGAGAGATCATGAGCCACCGGTACTCGCCGTCGGGACCAGCTCTCGGGACGCACCAAGGAGAGTTGCCACTCCGGTCCCGTCCACCGCTGCCATATGCGTTGGCAGCACCACCGAAGTGCCGGCTACACCGGCATTCGTCGTCTACAAGATCGGTGGTGACCCTAGTGACTACCGGTTCTTGGCTGAGGCGCCTAAGGAGATCCCTCAAGGATACGCGTGCACGTATGTGCCGGATTGTGGCAGCGGGCACTCTCAAACCAGGCCACAACGTCGGGGACTCCGGCGCGGACGGGAGGGACGTCGGCGACGAGCTTGAGAAGCGGACGTGGCTAACTAAGTACGCCACCCCGACGAAACTCCGAGCCCAGCTCCTGCGGTTGGCTCGAGCTGGAAAAGCAAACATGGCTGGCTAAGTACGCCACCCCGGCGAATCTTCGAGTGCATCTCCTGCGGCCGGCACGGCGGATCAGATCGGTACCATGCGAGAGACCAGTTCGGCATTATGCCGAAAAGGAGGGCAATCGGCTATTCCAAGCCGTACCCCGCCGAGTACGAGATGATCCCGCTGCCACCTAAATATCGGCTCCCTGACTTCTCCAAATTCAGTGGATCAGATGGCTCCAGCTCCATCGAGCACATCGGCCGATATTTGGCGCAACTAGGACCGGCTTCGAGTGTCGGATCAGCTACGTGTGAGGCTCTTTTCACGGTCCCTCACGGGATCGGCTTTTGGATGGTATACCTCTTTGCCGACAAACTCCATCCGGTCTTGGAAGCAATTGGAAGAACAGTTCCATATGCAATATCATTCGAAGCTTCCGAGTCTAGCATTGCCGATCTAGCACAACTACGTCGAAGCGCGGAGAAACGGTGACGAGTACATCCGGCGCTTCAGGAATCTTAGGAACCGATGTTATTCGGTTCGTATAAGCTGAAAAGGAAGCGATCGAGTTGGCGGTAGCTGGCCTTGCAACACAGCTCAAGGACATGGCCTCCCAAGCAGATTATCCCTCGGCGGCGCACATGGTTCGAAACTATCGGCATATGAACGGCGCCACCCGGACCTGTACCAAGACAAGTTCAAGCGTGCGGTAGTCATGGTCAATACGAGAGGAAGGTGAAGTGCTGCAGGGAGACCAAGAAGTAGCGATGGCTGAATGGACTCGGGGAGGAACCCCTGTGTCCTGCAAATGGGTAAAGCCACCGGGGCCGCCCGGGGGATTTGATTTTGACGTGACCAAGACCGAACAAATCTTCGACCTCCTGCTCAAGGAGAAACAGTTGACGATTCCTGAAGGTCTCAAGTTCCCTACGGCGCAAGAGCTAAACGGAAAGCCATACTGCAAGTTCCACAACTCGCTTTCCCATGCCACCAACGACTGCAGGGTGTGGCGTCAGCACATCCAAGCGGCGATAGAGAAGGGGCGTTTAATTTTCAACCGATGACGCCATGAAGGTAGACACCCAGCCCTTCCCCGCCGTTAACATGGTAGAAGTCATCTACCCCGAGAGTTGCCGGCCGGGTCCCACGTTCAGCATCAACATGGTAGGACACTGGGAACCACTCTGGCAAAGATGGAGATGAGGGCAGCTGCTCTCATAGCAAGGATACGAGAGGAGGCCGCTCCACGCGATCGGCTCCATCATGATGGCAAGCGCTACGTTACGAGAGGAGAAGTGAAGAACATAAGATATCAACGACCTCTCTCGATCACCTCCGCAACAAATATGTGAGACAAGTATGACCAACGCCGACGGTCCAACTATGATGATGAAGGAGATCGTCCGGCTAGAGAAGCCGAGAAGACATCGTCGGCAGGATCGCGATGAGGAGGAGCACGAGCGCCGTGCCACGGACACATCAAGGGAGCAAGATGACAACGCCGGACATCGGGACTGCCCTTTCTTCGGACACTCGCTGGGATTCGGGAATGAGCCGATTGCCCACAATCGGCAATTGCCCGAATGCAACAAGAAGAAGAAGGAGGCAGCCAACGTGTCCGTGTTTGAGCGCTTAGGGCCTCTCCCACCACCAAGCAAACGTGCTTGAGTCACTTCGTTGGGCAGATCTTGAGGATTCCGAAGACGAAGGACTAGAAGAAGAAGAAGACAGGTGCCACCGTCCAAGGTGGTGCCACGACGGACTCAGCCGTTCACAAAAACGCAGGGTTCGGCGGTTGCGCGGCCCGGAGGAAGCCGAAAGGTTATACCTGCATACGCTAAGGAAGGCACGGCCTGATCCGGCCGCAAAGGTTCGGCGAGCCCTGGATGAAGAGGGTCGTCCACGAAGAATGGAGTGGCGTCCCAAGCAAAAGAAAGCCGATGATGAAACATCGGCTGGCACAAACATGGTGCTTGTCTTGCCGACGGAGCTTAGTGTTCCACGATTATACGATGCACTTAAGGTGGACGACGAGCAGGCGCGTCAAGTCAGAAGTTGGGTTGGTTTTATCCAGCCTAACCGAGTAGCAAGATTAAACCAATGAGCAAACCGTGCGAGGCTGATCCTTGTGATCGGCCCCAAAAGTTTATGGAGGGACATTACAAAACCTTCATCGAACGAGCAAGGTGGAGGCCGATTCCAGCAATCGGCCAAAATTATCTTCTGCACATATTCTGTTTGTGGTCAGCAACGATCTACTGGGCAGTGGCCACGTCGGCAGATGAAAGTCAGCATAAGTCTTTGCTAAGCCGACGTGCAAGTACGAGTGCCACGACTAACCAAGAAAGCCGATATCTGCAGTCATTCAGCAGATTCGGCTCGGGGGGCATATAGTCAGATGAACATATGCAGATAAACATGTGCAGACATGCTTGCAGTGGAACATTGGGGGCCGGTTAAGGAAAAATCGGCCAAATAAAAAAAAAAAATTCAGAAGCAAAGCCGATGCGCAGCCATCGACTTTAATACAGTTGCACAGGACCAAGGCCTACTGGCTATGTGCTCAAGGGTTTAAATCAACGTCGATGTTCAGTAGAAAGAAAGCTGATCAACGACTTATGCATCCTCGCCGGTATTCTTGCCTTGATGAAAGCTCGGGGGGCAGCTCGCCTCGGAAGTTCTTCGAAGAGCCGATTTTGATGGAATCGGCTGATTCTCGCGTTACGATTCGGAGGCTGATGGTGACACATGTGGTTGGCTCACGATTGTCCTCGCCTTGATGAAGACTCGGGGGCAACGGACTACATGAAGATTTGGTTCTTTAGAAACCAATTGGAGTTGCATCGGTTGATCTCGCGTCGTGATCCTCTCCGGAAGCAGTTCTGGTCGCGAAAGAAGATTGCTGAAGCTATGGAGAGGAATCAGGAAGGGAGGCCGTCGGCTTTTACAGATTTTGGACTGTCCTGTCGCTGCAAAGGGATTGGATTCTCAAAATAGCCGATGAGTGGTCATCGGCTAAGGGATTGCGAAGAAAATATGGTCAGATACCAAATCGCAGCCTGAAATTGAGAAGTTCTCGGCTTACGAGCTAATCGACATGAGAATCCAGCTTCATGGGCGTCCAAAAGAAGAAAAAAATCGATACATTGCTATCGGTCTTGATTTGACAGGCGGAAGGAATGAAATTGGGGCAATTGAAGGATGAATCAAAAGAACAATTTCATTAATTCAGAGGAGCGGCTTTACAAGAAAGAGCCGATGGCTCTCAAAAGAGGGATCTAGTGCCTAGCGCACTGCTACTACTAGTCCTATTCTACTAGTCGTCGCTGTCCTCGTCGTCACCGCCGTCGATGTCGTCGGCGCTGCTCCCGGGGAGCTCCTCGTCGCTGCTACCCCAGCCCATGGCCGGAGCCTCTTCCTCCTCGTCATCATCATCGTCCTCGCTGTCCGCCCAGGAGCGGAAGCGCTTGGTTGGCGGGTACCCGGCGGAAGAGGAAGATTCATCTTCCTCCTCCTCTTCTTCTTCTTCGTCGTCATCTTCATCCTCGCTGTCCGCCCACATGCGGGAGCGCTTCTTCAGCGAGAGCTTGGCGGAGGGGAAGGTCTTGGCCTTCGCTACTTCTCCTTCTTTCTTCTCATTATCGGAGGGGAGGGGGTCCACTTCGGAAGAAGGTTTGTCCTCGTTCTTCTTCGGCGAGAATGGGGGGAAGAGGTTTGAGAAGGAGGAGGAAGAGGAAGACATTGCTGAGGGAGAAGAGGGTTTTTTGGGTGCCGATGGCTGGAACGAGAGGAAGGGGATGAAGAAAGCTAATCGATCGGCACAGTTAAATAATGAGGAGCCTGGTGGAAATTTACTGTCATTACAGTTTCCAAGGAGATGACGCCAGAGCTATCGAATTTTGCAGAGAAGCTGAGAAGACAGGGCATAATGATAACGGATACTGCAACAGCTCTGCTCTGCCACGACATGACCCGACGAAGGAACGCTTAATGATTTTGGAAAAATTATTTCCAAAACCAGGGGGGCATGTGTTATCACCAGATTTTGGTCGAATCCAGAGGTGGGCCGTAAGAGAGATGGGCTTGGAAGATTACACGTGGAAGATCTTTGAAGCGGCCTTGCACGGAGAATTTGGGCTAGTTTGCCCGTGTATCTTTAATTATAGTAGATTATATCTTAGATCAAAAGTTAGAGTTTGTATCGTGCACGGTGGGATATTCCCACGTTAGAAAGTCCGCTGGACTATAAATATGTATCTAGGGTTTATGGAATAAACAACAACACAACGTTCACCCCAAAACAAACCAATCTCGGCGCACCGCCAACTCCTTCGTCTCGAGGGTTTCAATCGGAGTAAGCGACATGTCTGCCTAGATCGCATCTTGCGATCTAGGCAGCACAAGCTCCACGTTGTTCATGCGTTGCGCGTACTTGAAGCGTCTTTGATGGCGCGCAACGTAGTTATCATAGATGTGTTAGGGTTAGCATGGCTCTTCGTATAAACATGCTTACGTAGTGCAACCCTGCATGTCTAGCCGCCCTCACGCCTATCTCGGGCGTGGGGCGGCACCTGCTTGTTCATCATCTAGTAGATCTGATCCGTTACGATTGCTCCTTGTTATGCAAGGATTAGTTTAATATCTGCAATAGTTAGGCCTTACAAAGGGGGAGGATCCGGTGGCACGTAGGGTGGCGTTCGCAAGTCCTAAACGAGGATGTTCCGCGGATCAACTTCATTGTTGGTTCTTTGGCCTTGTTTAGGATCGGCTTATGAGCACCGTGCGTGGCCGCGAGGCCCAACACTGGAGTAGGATGATCCGATTATGCGGTGAAAACCCTAAATCGTCGTAGATCTAATTAGCTTCATCTTGATCAAGCAGGATCACCAAGTATTCGTGCACCCCGTACGAATCATGGGTGAATCGGCTCTTTGAGCCGATTCACGGGATAACCCTGAGAGCCGATCGAGGCTCGTATTTAATGTTTACGTGTATGCCATGCGAGGAACTAAGCGAGGCATCCCCATCACCTTCCCGACCAGGTATAGGTCGGGTGGCACGCCCTTGCACTTCGCATCGCCGCGTGTGACCAGAAGAGCATTGCGGGCCGTCGCTCGGAGGGGTCTCAGCCAGCCGCAGCTCTAGGCTCCTCCCGGCTCTACCGTGTTGACAGGCCGCTGCCCGCCGGTGGGTTTTGGCGATCAACAGTGACAAAGATTTGATTTTTTCCTTTGATTTGATTTGTGTTTCTTTGATGCAAAAATGTTTGTTATTGATATATTAGGGTTTCACAGTCAATGGTACAAGCAATGGTGGCCTTGGTTGATGATTTGCAAAAATGACCATTTGTGTATGTGAGTGAGATTTGCATTTTTCTCAGTTTCTTATTTTCCTTTCCTTTGCTTTACTTAGGCATGTTCTAGGGTTTATTTAGTATTAGATTGAGTTTGGTAAAGGTTTCAAACCATTAGGGTAATGTAGGAGAGCATAGGTCAAAATTTGGTAATATGGCTATGTGCCACATATGCCTCTATGCATATGTTTATTTGATTTTTGTTTCTCACTTGATTTGGTTGGTAAGTACTAGGTTAGGTTTGTTGATGTTTTCAAAACATCTAAACAAGGTGGAAAAGCCTAGGTAAAAGTTTTACCAAAAAATAGCTATAGGCACATAGGCCTTTTCTTTTTAATTTACTTTCTTTTCAATTTTGATTATAATGGATGGTGAGAAGAGGGGTGAGGTTTAGGGTTTAGTGGGGTTTAACAATGGTTCACCATCATTTAGAAATGTAAAAAGGGTATTAGTCAAGATTTGCATATTAGGGCCGCATGCCCACATATGTCTTTTTATTTTCTTTTAGTTTCTTCATATTTGATCTTATTTGGTTTTGAGAAAGTTAGGGTTTAGGGTTTTAGGTTATTTCAAAATACTTTAACAATCAATTAATGGCAATAATACAACATATAAGCATGATCACTATGCCTCAAACTTAACTTAATACAAGTTTTTGTTGGTTTCCAAAATTTGGAAAAATGGAAATTTAATTTCTTCTTTGTTTGAAAATTTGGGATGTTACAGAGGCGCGGCGGTGGTAGCAGTCCAACTCCCACTTCGCGAAAGCGGGTGGCACCGCGACGCCGTAGTTGCGGCAGTGGTAGCTACCGTGGATGCGCGCGGCGTCGAACTTCACCTTCTCCGCCCCGTTGTTCTCCTTCTCGCTAGCGGGAGGAGGGGTGGAACTTTCGCCGCGCTCGGTGGAGCTCCCGCCGCGGCCAATCTGGCAGCCCCCATGCCCGTTGGAGCGCTGCCCCGCCACCATCGTCGTCGACAGGAGCTCGGGATGGTTGATCTTCGCGCGGGCTCGCTCGATTGCTCGCCGGTGGGGGTTCAATTTTACGTCGGCGAGAGGCGGAGAGGCAGAGGAGCGGATGGGGAGGCCTCCATCTGCCTAGCCGACCACCATATATGGGGGCATTTCGCGATTTTAAGCTGCGGTTTGGATCTGTTTTCCAGGCCAGACTACCGATGCAGGGTCTGGTCTGGTCCAAAAAATGGTAGAAGCCCCCATATTAACCCGAAGTGGAATTTGTAGGATGATATGAAGATCTGCTAGAGATGCTCTTAAGGAACCACTAGTTCGAGGACTCGGCCAAGGCAAAGACCTAACGGTCAAGAACCTGAACCTACCAGGTTTTGTCCGGCGGATGCCGGAGAAGCTAAAAGCTTGCAACTACCGGTCTTCTTCGCCGTACACACGACGAAGGGCATGTGAGAAAACGTTACTGTCATTTCTCTCCGAACGTGCCAAGCAACTTTGATCATCAGTCTGAATTGCCGGCGACGAAGCCGACCACCAGCGAGATACAACGATCATCCATGATGGCTCCAACTCCGAGCAGCGTCATCCAGGCCAAACTGGTGGGTACGTCGCACACTCGTACAGTTTCGCTCGCTGACCACTACGTTTGTTTGTTTTTCATGGTGAAACTGATAGAACTTGCGTCCGTGTCGTGCTTTCAGGTGCTTCTGGGAGACCTGGGCGCCGGGAAGACCAGCATCGTGGTCCGGTTCGCCAAGGGGCTCTACTACGAGTGCCAGGAGTCGACCATCGGGGCGGCCTTCTTCTCCCAGCTGCTGCCGGTGAGCGGCCGTGGCGGCGAGGGAGACGCCACCGTCAGGTTCGACATCTGGGACACCGCCGGCCAGGAGCGGTACCACAGCCTTGCCCCCATGTACTACCGCGGCGCCGCGGCCGCCGTCGTCGTCTACGATATCTGCAGCTTGGTGAGAGGGACATCTTCCCTTGGTTCAGTTATCGATGTTCTCTGAATCATCAAACAAGAAAAATTCGCTGAATATGTTATGAAGCACAGCTAGTTTCACCAGATGATTTAACTTTTCTCGATGGTGGAAAATTAAATTGATTGTGCTGCCCTGTATCGTGCTCCATCTTTAACATTGGAATTATTTTTTGATAGGTCAATTCATATTATTCCAAAACCTTATTATTTGTTTGTTTGTTGCCTAGAAAAACCTTTTGGTTTTGGATGCTCATTGCCACTCGAAAATGATTTTGATTTTGCTAAAGAATAAGCCTGTACTATGGAAAAATAAGTCTTTTTCTTCCAAATATTTTTACGAATACGCTTTTTTGACATTGAAGTACGTTTTTTTGGCGATTTTTTCTGCGTGTGGGCGTCAGGATTCGTACATCCGAGCAAAGAAGTGGGTAGACGAGCTTCAGAGACAAGGTACTACTTAACATACAGAAGCTAAGAACGTGTCACGTTTCTGTGCACCCTGCTTCAGTTTGGTTCCAAAACCAGTAGAACACACTCTGCTTTCCATCTCTGAAACTGCCACTCGCCTCCCCCGTAGCCGAATTGGATTTGAGTGCTTAGATCTTGCATTCTTGCGCATGTCCAAACAGGGAATCCACATTTGGTGATGGCGCTAGTGGGCAACAAGGTTGATTTAGAACAGAAGAGGAAGGTCCGGACACAGGTACATGCATGAATTCCGAACATTTCTGCAAGAGAGGAGTACATCTCATCTATAGTTTTTCTCTGATGACAGGAAGCGTTGGAGTACGCGGAACGAAACGGCCTCTTCTTTGTGGAGACGTCGGCGAAGACAGCGCAGAACGTCCACGAGCTCTTCTACGAGCTAGGTAAGCACTGACTGATAGTCTTCTGATTCGCTGCTTATATAACCTCAGCATTGGCAATGCCTGTGTGCATCTAAGTTATGCAAATGCAGGGTGTAATGATTAAACTTGTTAAGTGATAAAGCGTCTATTATCGAAAAAAAAAATCTCTGTAAAACATCGTTGATTGAACAATCAGCTGCTTCACTGACCAGCCGCGTGTATGTGATGTGTGTGTCTTGATCGGCAGCCGAGAGACTGGTGAAGGTGCGGCCCAATCGTCCCGCCGGGATGTTCCTTCACGAACGGCGCGGCGGTGGCGGTAGGGGACGGTGGTTATGTTGCTCCGGGTGATCCATGGGCGCAGATGGGCGATGCGTCGGGTGTTGGTGGACGAAGGAACTTGTGTTGTGTCAATCTGTATATGATCTGACCAGTGAGTGCTACACCTTATCTGAAATTTCAATTGTTGATGCACAGCTGAGCTATATATTTTCAGTATTAATAACAAGAAACAATGATATACAACTGCTGAACTGCATATCCAAACGTGACTAGTTTCAACATGCAAATTTTCCCCTTCGATCTATTGAAAACAGTGATTTTGATACAATTGATCACGTCTTGAAAACAAACACGACGCAGTTCATCCACTGATATACAGTGCAACCATCGCCATCAGATAGACAAACACAAAGATACCCAGGAGAGCTGCTTCAAGTGGAACCCGTCGACGGCGCTCCGCGCCGAAAGCGAGCCCCGGCGGCGCCGGCCCTCCGAGGGACCGCCCCTCGGCCTCGGTGGCGAACCTCCTGCGTCGCCGCTGCGCCTTGTGGCTGGCGCGTCTCTCCCTGACCGCTTGCGCGCGCACCTTGCGGTCGACGAACTCCTCCTCGCTGTCGTCCCTTCTTGGCGCGTAGGCGTAGTTGAGCTCGACGCCGAGCGGGAGGCCGCACACCTCCCCGTCATCCCTGCTGTCGTATTCGTAGTGGGAGTCGTCGGAACCTCTCGCATCCTCGTCCTCCTCCGTGTCGTCGCCGTCACCCTCCTCCTCCTCCTGCTCCTCTTCGTGGTTCTCATCGTCGATCATGTCATCCTCTTCTTCATCCTCCTCTACCTCCCCCTTCGTGTCCGCAGACGGCACAGCGTAACCTTGGAACTGGACGACGACCGCGTCGGCTTCGGCGTCGGCGTCTGCGTCTGCGTCGCTTCCAGGCTGCATCAGGTAGAAGCAGAACTGCTCGTCGAGCACCACCGGGGTCTGCAGCGTCACGCGGGGATTCTCCGGCGAAAGCGCCGCGAGCAAGATGTTCCGCGTGCCGATCTCGACGAAGGCGGCCACGACGCCCTGGCCGGCGGCGCTCCCCGGGTCGACGAGGAAGATGTCGGTGACGCAGAGGGGCTCGTTCGCCTCGTTGGCGCCCGGGGTTAGCGTGATCTCCTTGCCGGACTTGAGCTGCAAGGACCAGCCGTGCTCTTGGCGAAACAGCTTCTCATCATCCATGTCCATGGCCATGGCCATCCTTGATCGATCGATAGCCTCTCCTGTAGTCTGTAGCCCCTTTTCGTGATCGTGAACGAGACCTAGCTTTGCTTTCCGTATCAGCCGCACCGATCCTCCGTGCTTATATTGACCGGCCCGGCCCGGCCGGGAACTCATGCCGATTCCGAGAGGTGATGGATGTTTTACATCGCCCCACCAAACGGATTCTAATCCTCCACGGACACGGGTTGGATTGCGATTTGGACTCGGAGCACAAACCGACCAAGCTCGCGCCGGTATAGCTGTACTCATGGTGAGTCGATGGAATTTGGCAAGGTGTGGTATACGTACGACCACGTGACAACAAATTATTCCTGTAGTAAATAAAATAAATACTTCCTCTATGGAAAAGGCTTTTCGGGGGCTGCGACGTTGCGAGCCTCCGGGTGCTTGGCCCTCCGATCTTCTTTCACCGTGGAGAAAATTGCACTTAACACCATATATTGGGACATGTTTTGCAGAAACTACAACCATGATTTGTTTTTACATAGAACACCATATATTATTGGTTGCATAAAACACTAAGTAGGATCATTACCTCGTTTGATACATAACTAGTCCCATAAGCCCACTAACAGTACATACGTGGACTCCGGTGTGGACTCCGACTATGACTTGCCGCATAACTCTTCCTACTGTTCAACCCCGCCGCCACCATCTCCGTCTCTGACCATCGTCGTCGCCTCCCTCCTCTGGAACAGTGGAATAGATCCCCGCCCTAGGTCCATGAGCAAAATGGTCGAGAGGGAGGTAGGTTCTCCGGCGCATGCGACGACGGTGGTGGCGACGCCTGCTGCGATGCCTAGATCTCCGCCTCGAGACCAATCCACCGGGAGCACTCCTCGGCCTTGGAAATGGCCACGGTGTGCATGACGACATCTTCCTTCATCACCTCGGGATCCTCTTCCATGGGCTCGTAGTCCGCGTCGTCGTCCTTCGGCGGGTCCACGACTAGGCATGCATGTAGGTGTCTGCCCGCGGTATTGCGAACGGTCGGATCGTCCGTGGCGCAGCGTGGGAAAGGTGTACCCCGACGAATCCTCTTTCATTGGCACATACTCCTCCTTCATGGGCGGCGGTGGTAGTGGTTGTTACGCCTCGTAGGCCTCGTAGTTGACATCGTCGTTGTCGAGGCCCTCGAGGTGCGCCCTCGGTCATCTACCGTCGAGCGTCGTGCATGGCCTCAAACTACCGGCTCCACATCAGGGAGTCGACGGTGTACATCGGATCCCGCCGCAGATTGGGCGGGAGGTGGGCTCGGCGTCGGAGGATCTCCGGGCGGCACGCAGAGTCGTGCAAGGGGATGGCCGAGACTCGCACCCGCACCTAGTTATTAAGATCACGCGCATGTGCATGGGAAGATAGAGTTGGTGGGATGTTACCGACGTGTGGCTAGGGCCCACAGACGGAGAAGAGGATCCAACGCACGCTTCCGTCCAATACTCCGCGCGCCGCCATGAGGTGCGTCCATGGTGACAATGTCGAATCGTTGGTGGGCTGCCGCCACCGCGACCATGCCTCTCGCTGCCGCCGCCTCCTAGCTGCTCGCCGCCGCCTTCCAAGCCGCACGTCTCCGTGCAACACCGGTGCTCCACAAGTACCTCCTACCGTCGCAATCTCTTGCTCGCACGACCTCCGACGAAGACGCCGCCACCTGGAGCTCCGCCGTTGCCTTCCAAGCCGCGCGCCACCGAGTGGCACCGGTGCTCCACACGCACCTCCAACCCTCGTCCTCACCTGCTCGCACGGCCTCCGACGAGGATGCCGCCACCTGGAGCTCCGACCCCGTTACTCCGACAACCGTCGGCCTCCTCGTAAGGCATGGAGCTTGCCCCGCGGTGCTACGATAGCGGTTTTCGGGCATCAACCAGTCCTATATCGCCAGAGCTGCAAAGGGTGGCCATCGGTGCTATAAGCGCTGCTCGCTAGAGCTATAAATGAAGGAAGTCGGTGCTGCAAAAAGCTGCTCGCTGGAGCTGCAAAGGCTAGCTGTAAATGGGCTTCGATGATGCTACAATACCTCTGCAGCGCTGCTACAAATGAGCATCGGCGGTGCTGCAAAGGCTGCTCGCTGGAGCTGCAAATCATCAACAACGGTGCTGCAAACACTCGGCGGCAATGCTGCAAATGTTCAAAGGGTTTGCTGCTTTAGTATAAATTTTATGAAGTGGGCGCACCTCCGCGTGGCACGTCGCATCGTCGGTTCTGAGGAGGAGACCAAAGGCCGGGCCACCGTCTTCCCCATAAGCCGCCACACTTACTCTGACTCCTCATGCATGGTGATCCTCCCCCGAGGACATGGCCTACTGCTACTCGCCTCGGGCTTCTTCGACGGCCTACCACCAACCTCTATCTTTTCCTCTTTTTTTTCATGACCCCTTCCCTTCAACCTTAGGAACTTGGAGACCAAGCCAGCTACGAGATGGAGCTCTTGCCCGGAGTGTTGGGCAGGATCCTGGTCATTCCCCGGACACTAGGAGGTAGCGCCGGCCGGCATCGATTTCTGGCGGCATCGTGTTGCAAAGGCTGGTCCGTCCCGTCGTGTGTGGTTGGCGGCGAAGCTGCAAAAAGGGGGTTGATGTGGTGCGAGCGGTGGGCGGCGGCAGAGTTGCAAAGAATGAGTGGCGATGCTGCGAATGGTGCTCGTTTGAGCTGCAAAAGAAGGGCTATGCTGCTGCAAATAGTTAGCGCTGGTGCTTCAAAATTGCCAGCGGCGTGCTTCAAGCATTAAACGAATGGTGCTACCAATAGTTAGTGGTGATGCTACAAAAGGTCAGCAACGGTGCTACAAACGGTCACTAATGGTGCTACCAACAGTTCGTATTGGTGCTTCAAGGAGCATGTGACGGTGCTATCAGAAGGAGTTGAAATGCTGTCAGCAGTCCACCGGGAGGGGTAGTTCTCGATACTACAATAGTATAAATTTTGTGCTACAGATGTTACATTGTTCTTCTACTTTAGTATAATTCTTGTGCTACAATCTCTCCGGCGAGGTCTCCGGTGAGGTCTCCAACAAGTCTCCACCGAGGTCTGTGTTCGACGTGTCATTTTTATTTTATTTTCTGGATGAACCGTTTTTGCTTCAATCAAGCAAAAGTGGGGCTTTTTTTTCTGCGATTGAGCAAATTAAGGATTTTGCCTAAAAGTGGACATGTATCAGCATGTGAAGCAGGAGGCTGGAAGGTTTGGTGTCTCCGGAGGATTGCTAGGGCTATCCTTCCTATATTTCAAAATAAGTGTCGGTGGTCTAAATATATCTAAACAGGTTTTATGTACATGTCCGCTCATTTTGGTAAAAAATGCAACACTTTTTTGACTATCAATACTATATATATTTACTTAATAAATAATACATGGTAGAAATATACAAGATGTCTCCAGTGATTACAAATAAAGTCTAGAAGAAACCAACAATTTTTTAATGTTTTCAACCTTTTTCTTTTTTTCATGACACAATCTGTTACTTTCCTGAAAGTAGCTAAAGATAGATATCAAACCATAGAACCGTAAATACAAAAGAAGATTCTCCTATAATTTTATTTTGAGTCACAATAAAAAGGCTACATGCACACACTCATGTGTTATATTAGTCAATCAATATCGGTAAGAGTACCAACACGAGCATGCCATGGAAAACCAATCGAACGAGAGCACAAATCACCATTATCGAGGATGTAGCCGCGGGAAAAAAATATTGCGAGGTAAATTCTGTTCGCGACAACCATGAGAATAAAATTTAAAATCGATGTGACGAAGCAAAATCTCAAGGCTCATACCTGGACAATTGTAATCTTCCGGCACACCATGAACGTCGAAATGGAGATCTCGCTTATTTTGGAAGATGTCATCTCTATTGAGGCGGAGCCAAAAATAAAACGGCTACCAAAACCATAACCTAATCTATTGAAAACACTACTTTTATTAAAAACATCACGAATAGATCGGGTTCCTCACCACTCCCAATGTGGCGAGAGATGTCGCATGAGGGGGCGGGGAACCGATCTACAATCTCTCCGGCGAGGTCTCCGGTGAGTCTCCACCGAGGTCTGTGTTCGACGTGTCATTTTTATTTTATTTTCTGGATGAACCGTTTTTGCTTCAATCAAGCAAAAGTGGGGCTTTTTTTCTGCGATGCAGCAAATTAAGGATTTTGCCTAAAAGTGAACATGTGTCATCACGTGAAGCAGGAGGCTGGAAGGTTTGGTGTCTCCAGAGGATTGCTAGGGCTGTCCTTCCTATATTTCAAAATAAATGTCGGTGGTCTAAATATATCTAAACAAGTTTTATGTAGAGGTCCGCTCATTTTGGTAAAAAACGCAACACTTTTTTGACTATCAATACTATATAATTTAATTTATAAATAATACATGATAGAAATATACAAGATGTCTCCAGTGATTACAAAATAAAGTCTAGAAGAAACCAACAAATTTTTCATGTTTTCAACCTTTTTCTTTTTCCATAACACAATCTGATACTTTCGTGAAGGTAGCTAAAGATAGATATCAAACCATAGAACCGTAAATACAAAAGAAGATTTTCCTATAATTTTATTTTGAGTCACAATACAAAGGCTACATGCACACACTCATCTGCTATATTAGTCAATCAATATCGGTAACAGTACCAACACGAGCATGCCATGGAAAACCAATTG
Source organism: Lolium rigidum (assembly GCF_022539505.1). NCBI lineage: Eukaryota > Viridiplantae > Streptophyta > Magnoliopsida > Poales > Poaceae > Lolium > Lolium rigidum. Next base: position 357,333,277 of record NC_061508.1, read on the forward strand.
AATAGTTGCTGGGAAGTTGAGAGTACAAATCACCATTGTTGATGATGTAGCCGCGAGGAAAAATATTGCGAGGTAAATTCTGTTTGCGACAACCATGAGAAAAAAAAATCAAAATCGATGTGACGAAGCAAGATCTCAAGGCCCATACCTGGACAATTGTAATCTTCCATCACACCATGAACGTCGGAATGGAGATCTCGCTTATTTTGGAAGATGTCATCTCTATTGAGGCGGAGCCAAAAATAAAACGGCTACCAAAACCATAACCTAATCTATTGAAAACACTAATTTTATTAAAAACATCACGAATAGATCGGGTTCCTCACCACTCCCAATGTGGCGAGAGATGTCGCATGAGGGGGCGGGGAACCGATCTATGAAAAACATGGAGGTGGAGGCGGCGCTAGCTAGGTTTCCTAACACTTCATTGGAAAGGTGGAGTATCTTTCTTACCTAGGAGTCTTGGTAGTGAGGCAAAATGGCAATAAATTTGTATCATATTGCTTCACGAACTAGCAAAACAGCATAATATTTCGGAAAAAACCTAGGGGCTCTAGATGCTCGAGACAAAATTTTGAAGGGCTTCCTCATGTAGTAAGTAATATCTTCAATTCGTACCTAATTTTGTTCATCAAATCTTTTATTGAACAAATGGATAAGGCAACTTACAAATTTCCCTTTTATTGAACACAACCGATATATCTGTTACAGTACTATCTCCAAATCAAGTAAAATCAACAACACAGTTTAGCCATAGACGAGCGTCACCATGAACTAACAATACATGAGTGACATCACCAATACGAGGAACGTCAGTAGACAGAGAAACGCAAAAATTCCCGAGCGCCGGCCCACCTCGCCGTCGCTTCTCTTCTCCTCCTCGTAGCAGCTAGCGATGTCTTTGTTGCCTGAACTCACCGCATCGCCATCGTCCTCCGTGTCCGTAGCCTCGCTCTCCTTCTCGTGTTTCTCCTCGTCGTCGTCATCGTCATCCTTCTCCGTGTCCTCGCCCCCCTTCTCATGTTCCTCCTCGTCATCATCGCTATACTCCGAACTCCCGGACTCTTCATCCTCCTCCATGTCCAGAGGCTCCAGAGGACACACAATACCCCCGAAGTAGACGGCGACCCCATCGTTGGTGTCGTCGCTCTCGATGTCAGCATCATCAGCACCGGAGTCGGAGTCGGAGTAGCCTCCCTGCGGCGTCACGTAGAAACAGAACTCCTCGTCGAGCAACACCGGGATCTGCAGCACCACCTTGGGCTTCTCAGCCGACAGCGTCGCCAGTAGAAGGTCCCGCATGCCGATCTCGACGCGGGCGTCCACGGCGCCCTGGCCGGCGTCAGCCTGGCCGACGAGGGAGACCTCGTCGACCCAGATGGGCTCATCGGGCCTCGGGGTCAGCCTGTGCCCGCAGTAGCCGCTCTTGGCCACCAGGCCCCAGCGGTACGCGGCTCGCTGCTGCTCGTCCATGGCCATGCCCTGGTCCAAATCGCCGAGCACGAAGACGTTCCTGGGTGCTCTTCGTGATCGAACGAGGCCGGACGGAGCGCTTGTTTTGTGCGCCGTGAAACGCCGCCCTTGCCCTGCTTATATTGATCTCGGGAGGGCTTGCCGACTCCGACTCCCGCTCTGAGAGGAATCGTCGGTTACAAGGTGCGTGTGGTGCTTTGAGGTGCTTGTGGGAGACCTGGGCGCCGGGAAGACCAGCATCGTCGTCCGGTTCGTCAAGGGGCTCTACTACCAGTCGACCATCGGGGCGGCTTTCTTCTCGCACCGCGGTGAATTGAATTGAATTGGCGGAGTAAATTCAATGCACGAATAAAAATGCGTGGGTCGATCCGACTCCCGGGGTGGCGGGGTGTCTCATCTCATCTCACCGCACCGCGCACGGTTAAAGCGTGAACCAAAAATCAAGACAAGGAAATCCCAAACGCCGGCCCCTTCCACTTTCCCCCATTTCATCCCCCGAGACCGAGAAAAACAAGACAGCGCCGCCGCTCGGCGCTCGCTGATGCTCCTCCTCGCTCGCCCCTCGCCGGCCACCCTAGACCGCGCCCCTCACCGGCGTCGACGCCCGCCCCTATTTCCTTCCTTCCTTCCACGCCGCAGCCCCACCTCTCTCTCTCTCTCTCCATTCAATACCAGCGCCGCCGCCTACCCAACGCCGGCCCTCTTCTCTCGCACAACCTCCACCCTCCACCACCGCCGCCCTCCGCCCTCCAATCCACCCCGTGCACGCACGCCGCCATGGACCTCCGCGCCGCCCCAACCATTCCCCCAGCCCCACCTGCTAGGGTTCGGAGGCTACCAACTCCCGCTGGGCGCCGCCGGTACTCCTGATTTTCCGCCGGGCCTCCGTCGATCTACCGAGCCAGCGCCAAGGACGGCTACCACGACACGGCCGCCGTCCAACTCGGCAACGACCTGGTAGGTATGGTTTGGCAAGGGGCCGCCTTTCCTTCCGCTAATTTCCCCTGCCATGGGCTGGGCGGCATGCGGGCTTGTTCCCTCCCTATCCTCAACTCATCTGCTTGCCTGCTCTCTTTTCAGGTCACCACGGCTGGCTGCGCCCTCTCACGCCACGCCACGCCACGCCTCTCCTCCTGGCCGCACCACTACTCTCCTCTCAGGTGAGGCCCTCTTCTCCCTTGTCGGATTTCGTTTTCCTGGCGGCTCCCGTCGCTGATTGTTGGTGGATTGGCGTGTTCCTGCAGGGGACAAACCGCTGACTGTAGAGGACATCGTGCCCTGTGCCTATAGCCATGGGGCATGAGCGCGGGGAGCTGGAGGCGGAGCTCCAGGTGAGATGGATTGTGACTTGGGGTTTGGGGATTTCGGCTAGACTGCCCCGTTCGGTTTGACCCTGGAAATGGGTTTCTGATTTCTCCATCTGGCTGTGGTTTTGTAGGGGAAGAAGCGCTTTCACATGGATCCTCCCGTCGCCCACTTTGATGCCAAGGTGAGAAGTCGATACTAGCCTATCTTGGTTTTCTTTGCTACTGTTCTTAATATGGGACTGGGATCATAAAGATGCTGGTTCTATTTAGGTTCATTGGAGTATTGCCTGTCTAGTTGTTTTTTATTGCCTAATGAAATGAGTGGACTTTATAGTGCATTTATCTTCGCACTAATGTTGTCTGGTGCCCTGATGCACTTTAGAGATTGTCTATGGGCACAATTCATCAATTTTTGATCATCCATTACCAGTAGTGTATTAACTTTTTCTCTATCTAATAGCCGGGGTGTTTGCTTTTTCTTTCGTTGCTTGCGTACAATAGCATCAAAGGTCATTTATGCTATTCTGTCATTCTATCAAAATGATCAGATGTTTAATGAAATGAGTGGAATGTGTAATGCATTTAACTTCGCAGTAATGTTGTCAACTGCTCTGATGCACTTTAGAGATTGTATATGTACGATATTCGTCAATTTTTTTTATCATCCATTTAGTGTAGAAACTTGTGTTCTATGTAATGCACTGTTTCTCTTTTCTTTCATTGCTTGCGTACAATAGCATCAGAGGTCATTTATGTTATTCTATCAAATGATCGTAATTTGCCCCTGAATTCGTTTTTAAGTGTGTGATTTTATAACTAAGGTTCTAAATCTGAAATTGCTTAAACTTCCGCATTTACTCTCTCAGTATCTTACGCATTTTACCGGCTTATTTTGACTGGGGCTCTTTCTTCCCTCTTTCTTTGGTTGCGGCGGCAGGTTGATTCGCTTAGCGGTGTCCTTCGCCGGCTCGGCTGCGGCGGTGCATGCGGCTTTGGGTGGCGTGGAGGTGGCGTCCCATCTTCTCCGTGCCGTCTGCTCCTTGCTGGTTCGTTTTCCCTCTTGCATTCTCTGTAAAAAAAATCGCGTTGGGGCCCCACTTTGCTGGAGCGGTTTGTCTGTAGATTTTGCTTGTGTTCGCTGTGTGTTGTGGATCTGTGATGCCCATGTGTGCAGCTGCCTCTTTGGGATTGAGTCTGGTCTGCGTATGCTTGGGGTGCGATGCTGCGAATTCAGCGATTTGGGGGACGCATTTTGCTGCCGTTTCTGCCAGCGGCGCTACTTTGCCGTGCTTACTGCTTTTTGGGCGCGTATGTGCATGCTTTCTAGGGATTTAGGTTGACGGGTTGGGGATTTGAGTTCCTGGAGCCAATATGAACCCTGTATTTGGTTGGACGTTTCTTCAGTTTCGTGTCGATGGGTGCATGGCCGTTTGTGATTGCAGCGGTGGCTGATGTCTGCTTTACCGTAAATCGGTTTCGCCTAATGCAGGCTTACCTTTTAGGTTTAGTTGTTACCCATTTGAAGTTTAGACTAAAGGATGTACAAATGAGATTCTGTGTAGAACCAATCGGAGGGAAGAAAAAAAAGGAGTAATTAAGCTAGCCTTTCTCTGTACCTGATAATTCTGGTATGTGATTGAGACAGTGTTTTTTGTGCATATGAATTGGATCACCAGCTGGCGATTAGGTACTGTATTTTCTTGAAACAACAGTTTGTTAGTTGCTTAGTGCTTCTCAATGCAGCACTGATTTTAGATGCCATTCTAATAGAATTTGGGAAGTACATGTAGTGAGACAATAGGTGTCACATATGAATGTAATAGCTACTATAAGGATTTTGAGCATCTGTCCAGCCGAGCGTTTTCAGTACACTTACCTCTATCTCATCATACAAAATAGAATCAGGTTTCATAAGTTAAAAAAATTCTACAAACTTTGTTGCATTAGATCAGAGATGAGTAATGTCAACTTTTTTTTGTTTGTTTTTAGCATTTGTATCATCACCTTTTAGTCCTAGGCGGCAGCTTAACGTAATGTTGGCCTAGAAACTTATTTTGAACTTCCCAAATCCTATTGAACAAATTCCCAATCTGAGAAAATAAAGATAAATAAGTGCAGGCAGAAACATAATTCAGTCTAGAACATTTTCTATATCCACACCTTACAAAAATTGGATCAAACCTGGCAATGAATCAACTTATGTATTAAGGATGGTATATTACCCTCTCACTTTTAGTGTCATGTTATCCATGTAGAAATTCCTTAATCTATATGCCACGACACATCCTTCTGATGGTCTGATGGCATCAAAGGATGGAGAAGGACTAACTCGCTTGGTGCTGTCATGGGACAGATATAACTATTTGTTCCCTCATATTGATTGAATCCTTCTCGCAGAAATTGTACAAAATCTAGGAAAACTCCTATTCACAAAACCATTTGGGCATCCTGTTATGGAACCAAATATGCCCAGGCGCTTTGGTTCTGGTGTGCTTAAGAAAACAATGTAGATCATATTTGTTTGCTTGAGAACCTTATGCGTCATAGGAAAAAGAAATCCAGGTTAGTTTATCGTTTGAAATATTCAATTGCCTACGCTATTCCACCACCAAGTTAGCTGTGCAATAAATATTACTTTGTCCACCCAAATTTTCTGTGACATAATTAGTATGAGTTCAGTTTTTCGGAAGTGCTATGTGCAGGTAAGGTAAATTCGAATATGACGTGAGGTGCTTGTGAATTGCCCCAAAGTGTTCATTGTGGATCAAATCTCTTTTTTTATTCTCATGGAATATGCGTCAAATTAGTAAGTGTGATTGCTATCTATAAAATCATATCTTAGATTTTGAACATGAAATTTATTAATATTATTTTTATGTTTTTATTTTGTAAATATGAAGTGGCTCTTCTAAACTATAGTGGCTTGCACATGAGGCCGGTTGTGTGAAGCTGTAATTTTGCTGATATCCGGAACAAATTTCTGTTGTTATTTCAGTGTAGATCTCCTATGATGATAATATTTCAAGATTCATTTAAGTGAAAGGAAAAGAACAAACCAGAAGCCACCAGTTTGGTCGTGCATGCTTAAGATAGACTTGTGTTCTCGTGGTTAACTGGCCTCTTATTTTAGTTAATGCTAACTGACCTCGTGTTAGGCACTGATTACAATATGTTAATCTTTCAAATAATAATTTCCTTTAGGTATCAGATTTCTATCTTGCTGAGTAATGGTTTCTCAACAATCATGTTTATTCTCAGTGAATAGTTAAAGTTATTCACTATACTTTAAGTAATTGACGGTAACAAACCTTGTGTTGTATGCAAGAGAAACCTGAAGTCCTGAGCATCAACATACGATGATTCTGCTCTTCCACTCATAATTGTAGGTGTGACCATCCCACATTTAAGAAAGGATGGATGATCAATGTGTACTTCTCAATACATTCTTCTGTAATATTTTTTCATGTAACAAATATCTGTTGGGCACATACATACAAGTGTAGCTTTTATCTTTCTTGCACTAGACCACGTATGCCTTAAAACTTCAATTCAGTACAGTGCTGGTATACACATGGTCAGACTGATCCAGATTGTAGACACAATAGGTTAAAGCAATTTGGTTATTATTGTGCATATATCTCTTCTTGGAAGTGTGAACCAATGCGATTACGAAGATCAATAAAGTAAATCTTGTGAATGTTGCCATATTAGCAAAATTTTGAATATTTGACATAGTGGAGCGATGCCTGGAAAAGCTATACAAGAAAGTTCAAATCATTGTTGAAATGTACTGTCATCTGATGGAGCAATTGTGATATCCTAGGGATTGAGTATGGTTGATTCCTTTTCTTTGTGGTTGCTCCCTTTTCTTTGCGGTCAGCATCCAGATTGTATAATAGTCATTCAAGGAGTGAGTAAGGTTGACCTGCTACGGGTGGATTCAGTTGTCGGCGGGACATGCTATTGCAGCTCATTAAAGAAAATTGTAGAAAATATATCACAAAGGAAAAAACAGACGAGTGGAAATAAAAACGGCGCGGCAAGACGTGCGAGGTCCATCTAGTTAAGTATGGTTTGGCAAGGGGCCGCCTTTCCTTCCGCTAACCCCCCCTGTCATGGACGCCATGCGGGGTTCCCTCCCTAGTCTGGGGAGCAGCAACAACAATCTCATCTGCTTCTCTGTCTTTTGCAGCTCACAACTAACTGGTCATGGTGGTCTTCCCGAGTGGACCTGCTGGAGCCGTCTTGCCACGACCTGTCCCCCTGCTCATGTCACCCAAGCAAGAGGCCGCCGCCGACAAGAACCAGCTTCCTCCACCTGCAGATGGTACGTACATCATCTGCTTCGTCTGAATTCCTCTTACTCCTACGCGTCGTCTGAATTCCTTGCTACTGCCGCAATCCAAAACACGATCCAATCCGAACTGAAACAACGACTCCCGTTGCCGAAAGGCTAACCCCAGGCCGCCTCGGGTCTTCCATGGCCTTGCGCTTGCTGGATGCTGTCGAGCGGCCTTTCTTTGCTCTGGGTCGATGTTGCCATTTATTATCTTGCAATGAGCCAGTAATGCTTGTATGTGAAAAGTTGAGAACCTTTTAGATCCTCAGTTTTCAAATACTCTTCTTAAACAATTTTTGGGTACATTTAGCTCTGGCATGGGGTTGTTAATATATAGATGGTCCTTTTATTGTTTTGCTATTGTTCAGAGTTGTATCACACCCTGTTCCTTGTATCCAGTAATAAATTTTAGTGCCATGCCTCTCACCAGGGAGGAGAGACCAGGCCACCAAAGCCTCAACAGTATGATGATGGTGTTCTCCCCGTGGCTCCAAGGAGCTCACGCTTCTTCCCTGCCACACCAAGGTCTATAAATCTTGAATGTTCTGGTTTTGATTTTCACTTGTAATAGCTTCTGATAATGTTGAAATAACATGTCTAGTTACTATTACCAAATAAAATACCCATGAAGAAGATGGTCACACTATTTTTTGGAGGATGATGTGGTAAGAGCGTTTTCCCGGTTTAATACTTTGTGCTCCTCTTATGCCCTTTGCCATTGTGTTTGACTTCCCTGTTCCTTTTTTGTAGGGCTTGAATATGTTTTGCTGGAAGAAAGTGAGGGGACAATGTAGTTTTCTGTGGTCATCGATGATCACTACCAATACTCCATGACCTACATATAGTACACGTGGCACAGTTTGCCTCTAATGCTTCTGTCTGGCGTAACACAGACTTTCTGGCTGTGGTGGTGGTGGTGCTGCTGCTGCCGCCGCAAGGAGGCCGTCCTGCACGAGGTCAAGCTGCTTGGCCCCAATGGCCAATTGCGGCGAGCTCGACGCCTCCATTTAGAACATGTCGACATCGGCCCCCAAAGGTCAATTTTTTTCCTCGCCCGTGCTTGAATTGATTCCTCCGATGCTATCCAATTTCTTCCCATTTTCGTATTTGCTGAAATGGGCACCAGCAGGCCAGGGCAACTTTTATTTGTGGCTGTTGAGTCGGAAAAATAAGTTTTTGTGTTCTTTTCATGTCCAGAACCAAGCTTCTGTCTGAAAACTGTTCTTTTACTTGTTCTACTGATATGAACTACTAACTACTTGATCTAGTCTTTGTTATCAATTATCGCGAGCTGTTACCATGCTGTGTGATTTAGTATGCCTAGTTATTAGGCGATGTCCGGTTGGATAGAATGAAGCTCTTCCTGCGTATTTTAGCTACTACCTAGCAACATGGATCTGACTAGTAACGCATACTTAAATATACTAAGTCTTTGAGTTTGTACCCCTGGCAACTCACTTGACTTTATGAGTTGTAAAACATTGGTAGTACTATGTACATCTGCAATTTGCCTTATTGCTCAGGTTGTAGCCATTTTTCATATCTAATAGTGGTGCTTGTATAGGTTGTGCCAGTACAAGAACTTCAAGGAAGATCACAAGAAGACTCTTGTGGCGACATATTTAGTTGGCTGGGGAATTGATACTGTCATAAACTATGACATACATGATTATGCTGATGTACATACTTGCACAGGGTAATTATAACTTTTCCCTACTATTCATGGTTGGTGCTATTATATCTGGGTAACATATTCACCTCCACATGCTGGAAAGGCTGGATGTTTTGGTACCAAGGGGCTTGCAATAACATTTGATTCTTCTGCCTTTGGCTCTGATGTCCTCAATAATGTTTGTATAACTGCTATATTTACTTCTTTTTTACTTCTCTGGTATGATCGGCAGAGCGTAGAATAACTGGGATTTTGACATATGTATTATTTGCGATGAGAGCTACAAGTGAACCTTTTCTGTATTTGTTTCCAGATTTAGAAATCATATTAGTCAAGTAGCTAGGTTACTTACATTCTTCCAAGCATGAACATTCTGAGTTTGATTATCGTGTTAACATTTTGTTTTTCCGTGTAGATATCTGACACCAAGAGGGTGAATAGTCTTGTGAGTGACAGCCAGATATGGACGCACAATATGCCTGTGTCTTTGGCTGAGTTTTGCGTGTGAGCCACATGTAGGTGCACAATATGCCCACGGCTTCGACTGCTTACCTCTGCCCTCGCCGCCGTCGTCGTGTCATGCTGCTCGGCCGTGGACGAACATGACTACTCGTGTGATGGCAGCGAGTTCACCGTGCCACAACCACAGGGGTGGTGATGTCTCATCCTCGGCTGCAATTGCCCTCTGGTGAGCCCAATTCATCCCTTCCATCCCCTCTAAGTGTCCCCCCCCCCACACACCCCCCCGCCCCATATTGGTTTGTTGTGATAGGATGCTTATCTGGCTATGTAGTTGGTAGATCTTAACTACTAAAAAGGTTTTGGTGGTTCGAGGTCCGGCTATCGGCTATGTAATTCATGAATTTTCTGTTAAAGTCATTTTCTTGTTGTTACTGGACTGGTGTTGTGTAATCATGATCAATTTTTGTGTAGGGACAATAATCCGTTTATTTCCCGTGGTTTGATTCTGATGATAGGTTCATGGTATTGTTCTTGCTTCACTGAATCAATTACTGTCCGTGTATAATAATCATCTATTTTGCGACATGTGACCGTGGTGTAATGAAAATACATATTTTTTTTTGCGTAGTTTATTGATCTTTTTCATGCCCTGAATCTTTTTTTTACTGGGATGATGGTTACTAGTACTAGCTGACCCCTCATGTCTTTGGCTGGAAAAAGACTAATAGTTGTTGATCCTTTGATACTTTGGTCCTCCTCACACTATGCTGAATCTCTTTACCATTATTAAATTTCTGTAGTAAAATTTGCAAGTCCACATGTGATATTATGCAGTTCATTGACCATCATTATTCCTTCTATTTCTCGTGTTTCATCATTCAGAGATTGGTACTGACCACTTTGTGTTCCTCTTATGTCCTTTGCCATTGTGTTTGACTTCTGGGTTCCTTTCTTGTAGGGACTGAATTTGTTTTGAGGGAAGAAAGTCAGGGGAAAATGTAATTTGATGTGGTCATCAATGGTCATTACCAACTCTCAATCAACAGAACATGTTACACGCGGCATGGCTTGCCTCTAGCTCCTTCGGTCCGGTGTGGCCAACCCATTCCTGCTCTGGTGGTCCTGCTGCAGAGAGGTCTAGCTGCTTGGCCCAAAGCCCAACCATAGCTATCTCGCCGCCACCATTCAGAACACGTTGACATTGGCACCAGAAGGTCAATTTTTTTTTATTTGCTTGAGCTCGGATCGATTGCATCCACGCTATTCAATTTCCTCCTATTTTATTTTTTGTACTTGCTGAAATGGGCACCGGCACACAAGGGCAACTGGTATTTGTGTCTGTTGAGTCAGAAAAATGAATGATGGCTTGTGTTGCAAACTGTTGGTGGCAAAATAGAGCCAGAAACACATTTGTGTATTTCAAAACCTGCAAAATGGTTCATATCAGTTCTGTGACATTAGTTTTTTTTCCCTTACCCACATTGTTAGAAGATAAAAACTGCCACATTTACTTGTCGCTCAATTGCCATGTTTAGCACCAGGCATTCAAATGCCAAGTCCTCCATTTTAGGAAAAGGCATAAGTCCGAGCCCACTTTATATTCAAATGAAGCCACTAATATCATCCATTGGGGTTCAACTTAAAACATACTACCGAGCCAACATGAAGCCCCTCTGTTGTTATGAGTCACTTTCTTCTGTCTCACTAGATGCACTGTTATGTTGCACTGGCATCTTACATCACTAGATGCACTTGCCATCAAGCATCGTCATTTTTGTGGGAGTTTAATGAGAGCTACAAGTGGAACTTTATTGTATTAGGTTCCAGTTTTGGAAATCATATTGGTCAAGTAGCTAGATTACTTACATTCTTCCAAGCATGAACTTTTCGAATTTGATTACTGTGTTCACATTTCTTTTTTTGCGTGTAGATATCTGACACCAAGAGGGTGGAAAGTCTTGTGAGTGACAGCCAGATATAGATGTACACAATGCCCTCGGCCTCGACTGCTTACCTCCGCCCTTGCTCCCGTACTCCCATCCCGCTGCTCAGCCGTGGACGGACATGACTACTGGTGTGATGGTGGTGGTTCACCGTGCCACAACCAGGGGGCGGTGATGTCTCGACCATGGATCCAATTTCCCTCTGGTGAGCTCTGATGTATTACATCTCCTCTACCTACTCTGTTGTAGTATCTGCTCTGTTCATTGAGCCGATGACCCCCCATATTGGTTTGTGGTGATAGGATAGGATGACTATTTGGCTATTTTATTGCTATTTTTTTACTACGAAGAAGGTTTGGTGATTCGAGTTCTAGGGATATGTAATTCATGAACTTTCTGTTAAAGTCATTTTCTTGTTACTTGGCTGGTTGTGTAATCTTGATCAAATTTTGTGGGACCATAGCATGTTTGTTTTCTGTGGTTTGATTCTGATGATAACTGCATGCTACTATTCTTGCTTCATTGAATCTATTCATTTCCGTGTATAATAATCATCTGTTTGGTGTATTAAAAATACATATTTTTGTTGCTGCGTAGTGTATTAATCTTGTTCATGATACCCGGGCAAGAGCTTTTCCCCTCTTTCATGATTTGTAATATACTTTGTGTTCCTCTTATGTCCTTTGCCATTGTCTTTGAGTTCCTGGTTCCTTTCTTGTATGGACGGAATAAGTTTTGAGGGAAGAAAGTTAGGGGACAATGTAGTTTGTTGTGGTCATTACTCATTAGTGATCATTACCAACACTCCATCAACTGAGTATGTTACAGATGGCACGGCTAGCTGCTTTGGTTTTGGGTGACCCGCCCGTTCTGGTTTTGGTTGTGCTGCTACAGGGAGGCTGTCCTTCACGAGGCCCAAGCCCAACCGTGGCGGCGTTACTGCCACCATTTCTAACACGTTGACATCGACACCAAAAGGTCAAAAAATATATTCTTGCGCTAGCATCTATTTTGCTGCCATGCTATCCAATTTCTTCCTGTTTTTGTACTTGCTGAAATGGACAACAACATGCAAGGCCAACTTGTATTTGTGGTTGTGTTGGGTCAAAAAAATGATCAATGGCTTGTGTCGCGAAATGTTGGTGGCAAAAATAGAGCAGAAAACATGTTTTTGTATTTCATTCCTTCAAATGGTTCATATCAGTTCTGTAACATTAGTTTACTTCCTTACACGTGCTATTTATAAGAAAAAACTATCCCATTTAATTATCGCTCAATTGCTATGTTTAGCACCGGGCATGAAAAGGTCAAATCCTCCTCCGATTTAGGAAAATCGCACAAGTCCGAGTCCACTTTATACAAGTGAAGCCACTAATATCATCCATTGGGGTTCAACTTTAAACATATAGCACGCCAACATGAAGCCCCTCCGTTATGGGTTTCTTTCTTTGTGTCACTAGATGCACTGTTATGTGTGTCACTAGATGCACTGTTATGTTACGTTGGCATCTCAGACCACCAGACGCATGTGACATCAAGCGTCGTTATTTTTGTTGGAGTTTAATGAGAGCTACAAGTGGAACTTTTCCAGATTTTGAAATCATAGTCAAGTAGCTAGATTACTTATATTCTTCCAAGCATGAACTTTCTGAGTTTGATTATCGTGTTAACACTTCTTTTTTGCATGTAGATATCTGACAACAAGAGGGTGAATAGTCTTGTGAGTGACAGCCAGATATAGATGCACAATATACCCGCGGCTTTGACTGCTTACCTCCGGCCTTGCCACCATCCTCTGTCATGCTGCTCAGTCCTGGATGGACATGACTTCTAGTGTGATGACGACGAGTTCACCGTGTCACAACCACTAGGGTGGTGAAGTCTTGGCCTTGTATACAATTGCCCTCTGGTGAGCATCGATTTCTCCCTTCCTTCTCCTCTAAGTGCTTTGTGGTAGCATCTGTTCTGTCCGATGACCCCCCATATGGGTGATACAATGACTATCTAGATATGTGGTTTGTAGGTTTTAAGTTTTAACTACTAAGGAGGTCTGGTGACTTGAGCTCCAGGGCTATGTAATTCAAGCATTTTCGATTGGAGTCATCTTCTTGTTGTTACTGGACTGGTGTTGTGTAATCTTGATCAATTTTTTTAGGGGGAATAATCCGTTTATTTCCTGTGATTTGATTCTGATGATAGCTGCATGCTATTATTCTTGCTCCACTGAATCTATTCATGTTCGTGTATAGTAATCATCTGTTTGGCGACATGTGACCATGGCGTAATAAAAAATACACATATTTTTTTCTCGTGTAGTTTATTGATCTTCTTCTTGTTCTGAATCTTTTTTTTACTGAGATGGATGGTTACTAGTAGTAGCTGACCCCTCATGTCTTCCCTTTGGAAGGCAAAAGACTAAAAGTTGATGATCCTTTGATTCCCTGGTCCGATTCAAACTATTCTGAATCTCTTCACCATTCTTAAATTGCTGGAGTAAAATTTACAAGTCCACATGTGATATTATGCAATTCGTTGACCAGCACTTTTCCTTCTAATTCTCGGATTTCGTCATTCAGAGATTGGTGCTGACACCACTTTGCTGTTTGCAAAAAACAAACTGGTGCTGCAGGTTCAACTTGGAGAATGTGTGGACCGACCAATGTGGCATGGACGGTCGATAAGGACAGGGTCGTTGCCATCGTCAATGACCTGCTTACTAAGACAGAATGACCCAAGGATCAATCTCAGCATTGATCGCTAAGCAGTGGAAGGTTGAATCCCACCCTGGCCCATTACCCTGCTTGTTTGATTTGACTATTAGTGTTGTCTTCTCATGGAGTTTGTATTGGCTGGGGTTGCAGAATTGGAGCAACGGGAAGCAAAGGGAGAAGGTGAACAACACGGTGTTGTTCTACCAAGCCACCCACGACAAGCTCATTGCCGAGTTTCCCAAGTACAAGCTGATCACGCCCTTTGTCCTCTCGAAGCGCTTCTGGGTAACTTCATTCACCCAGATCTTCTTTCTCCTATTACTTGCTGATGAGCTCTGAATCTGTGTGTAGTGCTTGTTGATTGGTGTCTAATTTTTTGTTTATGATGTGCGGTTCAAGGCGATATGCAAAAATGAATGTATGTTCTTGTTTAAGCTTTCCCTTCTGTAATGTAGATGTTGCCTCATTGCCCATTGGATCTGAAGACCTCGAAGTAAACTATTTTGTGTTTCCATTCTCACCATGTTTAGTATAAATGTATAATCTCTGTAGCACCAGACCTTGTTTTCATGTCAGATTTGCCATCTTTTCATCTATCCAAAATTTGTTAGATAGCTACATAATGTAGCTCTTTTATATATGAGCCAATCCAATGATGCACTGTATAGTTCCAGGAATCAAAATTATCTGTATAGTCATGTAAGCTCGGTTTGCCTCTTGCTTGTTTGGTGGCTGCATACTGAGCTTTGTTGCGTTCTTTGTGTGGTTAGCACTTGTTAATGCAACTATCTTTAAATGTACGTCTTTTCTCACTTAATTAATAAAACAGAGCTACATTTGTCAATGCAAGTGGACTTTTAGGATGCTTTTTTTCCTAGTTGTGTCTTGCTTAAATAGGCATAGGCAGTGCTGAACCCTATGTATTTTCAGGTTCAAAGCAATATCGGTGTGCAGGCCACAGATTCCAGTGGGGTGGATGCTATGCTTGGCTTTCCAACCGGCTTCTACTGCCTCCTTTCCTCTTGCCGCTGTGCGGCCGCGGTGGTGGTGATGACATTCTCAGCCTCGGCAACACCCCACTCCTGTGAGCTCTTCAGGTTACCTCCTTCCGCCTCTTCTCTGTGGTACCACGTCCTGGAGCCATGGACATTCTGTGCCTCGCCTTTGTGCGGGGTACTTCTTATCTATCTAGCTTAACTCAATTTTTGCTTCTGGTTTTGCTTAAATTCCCACCAGATGCATTGTCTAGTTGTTATTAGTCTGCTTGTTTAGTCCTGATTATTTGATTATGAGTAGGGGACACTTTTATGGACTGCTTGCTTATTTTCCTTACTTGGTTTAGGCTTATGAATACGATGATAAGAACAGAATATTGTTATTCTTATGCTAATAACCTCTTTTGCGTCACAGCGATCAAAACATTGAGTCTAAAATGTTTTGGTAGTTGATGCTAGGGTTCATGATTTTCTCAGGAAATATGGATGCATTCATGTTAATTCGAGGGAATAAACCTGATTTTGCATTTTGCATGTCAATTCAGGTGCTATGTAGTATGTACTCCTGCCATCCGAGGGCTGTCTAGTGTCAACTATCGCAAGAAGAAGTGTATCCACAATAATTAGGTGAACAGTCTGGTACTTCTACATGGAGTACTTGCAACGGCAAGTGTCAGGTACACTTCCATGCTCTTCTACAACAATGCCTTTCTGCTTGTCCTCCGCTGCTCCAGCCCTGGCACCGGTGCGTGCTCGAGAACCTCATATCTTCTGTGGTCTACTCCTCTTCTAGGACACGTTGAAATGTGGTATGCATTTAGCTGAAACACAGATATTTTGATTGCATCTTCTTTGATCTGTGTGGGATGTAAAATGCATTTTATGAGTGCTGGCATATGATGCTTTCTTTCAGTTAGGGGATTACAATGAACTGATCCTGTTGGTAGTAAAAAAAAATAGAAATGGATGTTTTTTTTTCCTGATTTGGTGCCCAATGTCCTGTAGACAACCTATCTGTATTTTTGCAGTTGTTCAGGTTAAACATGATATGGTTTCTTAAGCTATGTTACCTCACATACTTATGTCTAAGGTTTGTAGTTACAAGATGATGCTTTCAGACATAGTTGCTAGAGAAGCAATACCACGAGGAGTATAGAATTTATCTCTCATGTTCTGGAAAATAGGGACATATGGATGATCGTATTAAATAAGTAATAGACTAGTTGATGACACAATAGATGCAATAATATTGCTTCTACTATATCACTTGAATCACGGAATGCAACATCTTGCCTTGTTGATTAAATGAATGTAATTGATGGAGCTTTCATAAATTGGTATACTTTAATCTATTATTTTTTACATGTCAGGTGGTCCTTGGGTATATCAAGAAGTGGATTCCGGTCCTTGGGTGTGTCGAGAATTCCTGTGGCAATGGCAATGGCGTCCACCCCTGTGATGTTGTCCTTCTCGCAGGTAAAGTCCCTCCTCTTCCTCTTCTTAGATCCGACTTTAGAGTTTTTTCAAGTTCCCGGTTTAGAATGGAGCAACCGAATGCACAGTGATGCATTCAAGAAATCAAGTGTATTTTATGCTGAGGTATTGAAAGATTTAGTGCGTGTGGTTTTAAGTGTTAGATTGCGAGCTTGATCTGGTAGAGATTGGATGATTGCATAAGAGTTGCAGGAGTTTGCATTGATAGATGCAGCTGCGGGAATTACAAGTTACAGGACAAGTAAAAATTGCGTGCTGTGTCATTCTCTTTGAAGGATGCTCCTGATTTTCATTAGCTTGTACATCTTTCAAGAAAGAACTTTTATGATGAAGAAGCATGATGCGTGAACTTTTACTTACATTTTTGCCTTTGCATACACATAGTGCGCCAGATAGTATACTTCTTTTGAAATTTGTCGTATACCATTGTTATCCAATAATGTTCTGCATGGTTATCTGTTTATGGCGCTTGTGGACAGGTTGTGTTTTGAGAATCTTTAGCCTGGACAATCAAATGATTATACATAATTTTTTTGTTTGCATTGTTTCATGTGACTTAAAATAGTTCACTGACTTGATATGCGCTTCTGTGTTGCTACAACTTTCATGGGGTTTGGCAGTCACTATACACTCACTTTATTAGTACCTGGCAAAATTTGTTTCTCTCTTTGTTGGACAAAAGCCGGTTTTTCCTTTTCATGTTGGTTAGTAAAGACCCTGGTTGTCGGGTTTCGACTGTAGGAAATTTACCCAGATCTGGTTTCTAAAAATGAAAAGTCAGGTGCCATATATTTTGCTGCCGTTTGTTTGAGATTATTCATGTCTTTGTTGTGTTTCAGAAATGGTCTGTAGAGGAGAATCTTGATCATCTCTTGTGAAAATTTATTTCCCCAATAGAGAACAGATCGTGAAGCACAAATATTTTACTTCTGTTTGAGAAGACGTGCTTGCCTGTAGATCCACCGTGATCCACCGGTGCCAGCGTGTCGTGTGGGCTATTACATTATCATAAGAGTTTCTTTATTTTACATTGTCTTGCCACTGAACCTCTTTTGCATTTGTTTAGTGATAGCTAGTATGTGGACATCTGGTATCCGTGTATGAAAACACTAGCTATCTAGCTATGGACCTCCTTGCATGTGTCACGCCACTCCCAAGAGATTAGTTTCCTTGATGGTTCGAAATATCGTGTTTCCTATAACATGATTGAGCAGTGATGACGCAACTGGTTTGATATGCTGGAAATTAGCCATATTGGGTTTGAGATGCTGCCATTTGTTTGAGATTATTCATGTCTTGGCTGTATATGTTGTTGAAAGCAGTGTCAGCTTTGTGCTTAAGTTACTTGATCAGACTACTTTTGTGATTGTACAATATTGTAGTCCTTTTCCCTGCCTCCTTTACCTACAACGTTCTCTGTTATTTGCAGGCTCCGGTTGGTGTAGTGCTGGGGACGTGTTCAGGACGGGTGCGGCATGGCTCCTCCTGGTCATCCGTCACATGGTCTTTCTCTGCAAACAAAAGGAATATGTGCATGCAGATGGTGTTGTACAGGGAAATCAGCATGCAATGGTTTAAAAGGGGCTTTCTATTTTTGATGGTGCTGAGGAAGATGGATGTCAAGCGGCTCGGTGTTGGTCTTGGTCACTGGCATATAGGGTGGTTCCACTGGTACCACTCTGCTCCAGAAAACTATCAGGAGACATCATTTGGGCAGGAGGAGGACCAGGAGGCGGAGCCGGAGCAAGGACAAGCCTCGAAATGAGCTGGCCGATTTGTAGCTTGTAGAGAACTCGCTTGTGCTGTTGAGAGGGGAACTTTGTGTGGAAGTAGGAATATGTGCATGCTAGTCAAGTAGAGAACCTGGGCGTGGACATGTAAACATAGGGATATGTTGTCTAGATGATCCATTCGATAATGTTTTTTGAAAACACGAAACTAGCAAATGAAAACAAACCCAGGCTCTGAACTTGAATGGAACACAATCATTGCTGCTGCCTATCTGTCGTTGGTTTTTTTAAGTGGAGATATATATTTGCCTGTGTTGAAAATGAGCATGCATGTTGGATCGATGCAGCAGAGAGGTCCACTGTTGATTTGAACAATTGAAGTTTTCTGCTGGTGCAGAATATTTTTGACGCCTAAATGTAAACTGTGACAATCAATATATTTTCTTGCTTGATGCCTGAATAGACTTGGCATTTTGCTCCCAGAAATCATCAATTATTATGTTTTGTGAAGAAGGATCAAATAAACCTATCATGAGAATTCAAGGTATACATTATACACTTGTATAATAAAATCTTGGTATATTTATCTGTTATAAATGTGAAAACCATGACTTCCTTTGGCCTATAATACTTGTCGCGGAAACGAGTGAATATGAAATAGGCACACTAAAATGTGTATTACATACATGCGGTTTAGGGACAAGTATTGTAGACCAGAAAAAGGTATACTCATGTGTACAACCTTTTTTTTGTTTTGACGTGCATATGTACGACCTTGTTTTTTCTTTGAGATGGATCTACGACCTTGTTAATATGTTATGTGTTGCGGGTAGGGGGTCGTCGATGAAGTACAAAGAAATGTCAGCGATGGAGTACAAAGAAACAAATCCAGCAGGTCTATGCGGATGCGCATGGTTTTGTGGACTGTGCTACACTAGGGATTAGGAAGGAGAATGAATACTTGCTTCAAGCAGTTAATACGGAGACCCATCGGGATAACACAAGTCAATTAACACTGATGCCTCGTTTTACGGGCCGGACGGGGTGTTTCATTTTACCAAGCCATGTCAGCGATCCGCGTGCCTGTTGCATCCCGTCCGTCCGTCGCCTCACTAGGATCTCATCATCCTTTTCCGCCCAGAATTCGGACCTATGTTAGCACCAGATCTCTTCCTCACCCCACTGTAGCTAGCTCTCTATAAATACAAAGCCATGACCACGCAGCCGCGTGTCGGCTATCGCGTGACTTGTGACTTTGGACTTTGGCGAGACGAGACGAGACGAGGCGAGGAACGGTAGCTCCGTCCATGTCGTCGTCATCTTCGGTGAGAAGGTCGGCCAGTCAGTGTGCGAGAGCTCTTCAGCCCAATCCAATCGAAGCAACAGGTGAGCTGTCGACCCTGTGCGGCGTGGAGGTGTGCTGCATGGTGTTGCCCGAGGGCGAGCCGTCGTCGGAGATGCAGGCGTGGCCGTCGCTGCCGGAGGCGATGGCCATGGTCGACCGTTTGAAGGCCATGCCCGAGGTCGACCGGCGCAGGAAGCAGATGGATGGGGAGGACTACGTCCGGGAGCGTGTCGGCAAGGTGAAGGAGCAGCTGCGCGCAAGGCGGAGCACCACAACCGGCAGCGCGAGACCACGCTCCGCGTCCATGACGCCATGGTCGGTCTCACCGGCATAGGCTGGACGACGGAGAATCTTATCAAGAAGATCAAGGACTGTATCGAGTATCGCAGTGGGCGGCATCAGGCCGGCGTGACGGCTGATCCTCTGCCTACGGTCGCCGCCGACGTGGAGTGGTGGGAGCGGCAGCTATAGCAGTGTGGTCGCCGGCGGCGACGTGATGCAGCTCGGTAATACTATTGTGGATGGAGGATTTGCATGCGCTGTTCCGGGTACTTATTTTCCTGATATGTAAGGGGACATGATGCAACTACCGGTCTTCTTCGCCGTACACACGACGAACGGCATGTGAGAAAACGTTACTGTCATTTCTCTCCGAACGTGCCAAGCAACTTTGATCATCAGTCTGAACCAGGGACTTGGTCTGAACTGCCGGCGACGAAGCCGACCACCGCGAGATACAACGATCATCCAATACAAACTGTCCTTCCTCTATTTCAAAATATAAGTACAAGTTTTATGTTTTGTGAAGCAACCACCAAATTAAAGTTTCACATTGGTACCAACACATTTTTTAAAAATACTAGACCACCTAAGATGAAAAATTTCCCAACCGATGTATCTGGAACTTTTCCGTCCACCCCTCATGAAAAACACAAATTTCTGCCGAATCGGTACGAAGACACCGCCACCTGGAGCTCCGCCGCCGCCTTCCTAGCTGCGCGCCGCCGAGTGGCACCGGTGCTCCACACGCACGTCCAACCCTCATCCTCACCTGCTTGCATGGCCTCCGACGAGGACGCCGCCACCTAGAGCTCTGACCCCGTCACTCCGGCAGCCGTCGGCCTCCTCACAAGGCATGGAGCTTGCCCCACGGTGCTACGCTAGCATTCGGGCGGTGTTCAGGAAGCAGCCAGTCCTCTATCGCTAGAGCTACAAAGGGTGGCCAGCAGTGCTACAAACGCTGCATGGTAGAGCTATACATGAAGGAAGTCGGTGCTGCAAAAGGCTGCTCACCGGAGCTGCAAAGGCTAGCTGTAAATGGGCATCGATGATGCTACAAAATTTCTGCAGTGCTGCGACAAATGAGCATCGTTGGTGTTGCAAAGGCTGCTCGCTGGAGCTGCAAATCATCAACAACGGTGCTGCAAACACTCGGCAGCGGTGCTGCAAATGTTCCACAAGTTTGCTACTTTAGTATAATTTTTTTGAAGTGAGCGCACCTCCGCGTGGCACGTCGCATCGCCGGGTCCGCAGAGGAGACCAAAGGCCGGGCCACTGTCTTCCTTGGAAGCCGCCATGCTTGATTTGACTCCTCATGGGTGTTGATCCTCCCTGGGGGACATGGCCTACTGCTACTCGCCTCGGGCTTCTTCGACGGCCTACCACCAACGTCTATCTTTGCCTCTCTTTTTTTCATGACCCCTTCCTTCAACCTTAGGCGCTTGGAGACCAACCTGGCTAGGAGATGGAGCTCTTTCCCGGAGTGTTGGGCAGGATCCTGGTCATTCCCCGGACACTAGGAGGTAGCGCCGGCTAGCATCGATTTCTCGCGGCACGGTGTTGCAAAGGCTGGTCCGTCCTGCCGTGTGTGGTTGGCGGCGAAGCTGCAAAAAGGGGGTTGATGTGGTGCGACTGGTGGGCGGCGGCAGAGTTGCAAAGAAAGAATGGCGATGCTGCGAATGGTGCTCGGTTGAGCTGCAAAGGAAGGGCTATGCTGCTGCAAATATTTAGCGCTGGTGCTTGAAATTGTCAGCAGCGTGCTTCAAACATTAAACGAACGGTGCTGCCAACAGTTAGTGGTGATGCTACAAAAGGTCAGCAACGGTGCTACAGACGGTCACTAATGGTGCTACCAATAGTTAGTATCGGTGCTTCAAGAAGCAAGTGGCGGTGCTATCACATGGAGTTGAAATGCTGGCAGCAGTCCACCGGGAGGGGTAGTTCTCGATACCACAATAGTATAATTTTTTTGCCACAGATGTTACGTTGTTCTGCTAGTTCAGTATTATTCTTGTGCTACAATCTCTCTGGTGAGATCTCCAACAAGTCTCCAGCGAGGTCTGTGTTCGACGGATCTTTTCTGTTTTACTTTCTAGATGAACCGTTTTTGCTTCAATCAAGCAATAGTGGGGCTTTTTTTCTGCGATGTAGCAAATTAAGGATTTTTCCTAAAAGTGGACATGTGAGCATGTGAAGCAGGAGGCTGGAAGGTTTGGTGTCTCTGGAGGATTGCTAGGGCTATCCTTCCTATATTTCAAAATAAGTGTCGGTGGTCTAAATATATCTAAACAGGTTTTATGTACAGGTCCGCTCATTTTGGTAAAAAACGCAACAGTTTTTTTTTACTATCAATACTATATATATTTACTTAATAAATAATACATGATAGAAATATACAAGATGTCTCCAGTGATTACAAAATAAAATTACAAAATAGTCTAGAAGAAACCAACAAATTTTTGATGTTTTCAACCTTTTTATTTTTCCATGACACAATCTGGTACTTTCCTGAAGGTAGCTAAAGAAAGATATCAAACCATAGAACCGTAAATACAAAACAAGATTCTCCTATAATTTTATTTTGAGTCACAATAAAAAGGCTACATGCACACACGAAGAGTACCAACACGGGCATGCCATGAAAAACCAATCGAATAGTTGCTAGGAAGTCGAGAGTACAAATCACCATTGTCGAGGATGTAGCCGCGAGGAAAAATATTGCGAGGTAAATCATGTTTGCGACAACCATGAGAAAAAAAAATTCAAAATCGATGTGACACGAAGCAAGATCTCAAGGCCCATACTTGGACAATTGTAATCTTCCAGCACACCATGAACGTCGGAATGGAGATCTAGCTTATTTTGGAAGATGTCATCTCTATTGAGGCGGAGCCAAAAAGAAAACGGCTACCAAAGCCATAACGTAATCTATTGAAAACACTATTTTTATTAAAAACATCACGAATAGATCGGGTTCCCCACCACTCCCAATGTGGCGAGAGATGTCGCATGAGGGGGCGGGGAACCGATCTATGAAAAGCATGGAGGTGGAGGCGGCGCTAGGCTTCCTAATACTTCATTTGAAACAGGTGGAGTATCTTCCTAACACTTCATTTGAAACACTACTGGACTGGTGTTGTGTAATCATGATCAATTTTTGTGTAGGGACAATAATCCGTTTATTTCCCGTGGTTTGATTCTGATGATAGGTTCATGGTATTGTTCTTGCTTCACTGAATCAATTACTGTCCGTGTATAATAATCATCTATTTTGCGACATGTGACCGTGGTGTAATGAAAATACATTTTTTTTGCGTAGTTTATTGATCTTTTTCATGCCCTGAATCTTTTTTTACTGGGATGATGGTTACTAGTACTAGCTGACCCCTCATGTCTTTGGCTGGAAAAAGACTAATAGTTGTTGATCATTTGATACTTTGGTCCTCCTCACACTATGCTGAATCTCTTTACCATTATTAAATTTCTGGAGTAAAATTTGCAAGTCCACATGTGATATTATGCAGTTCATTGACCATCATTATTCCTTCTATTTCTCGTGTTTCATCATTCAGAGATTGGTACTGACCACTTTGTGTTCCTCTTATGTCCTTTGCCATTGTGTTTGACTTCTGGGTTCCTTTCTTGTAGGGACTGAATTTGTTTTGAGGGAAGAAAGTCAGGGGAAAATGTAATTTGATGTGGTCATCAATGGTCATTACCAACTCTCAATCAACAGAACATGTTACACGCGGCATGGCTTGCCTCTAGCTCCTTCGGTCTGGTGTGGCCAACCCATTCCTGCTCTGATGGTCCTGCTGCAGAGAGGTCTAGCTGCTTGGCCCAAAGCCCAACCATAGCTATCTCGCCGCCACCATTCAGAACACGTTGACATTGGCACCAGAAGGTCAATTTTTTTTTATTTGCTTGAGCTCGGATCGATTGCATCCACGCTATTCAATTTCCTCCTATTTTATTTTTTGTACTTGCTGAAATGGGCACCGGCACACAAGGGCAACTGGTATTTGTGTCTGTGTTGAGTCAGAAAAATGAATGATGGCTTGTGTTGCAAACTGTTGGTGGCAAAATAGAGCCGTAAACACATTTGTGTATTTCAAAACCTGCAAAATGGTTCATATCAGTTCTGTGACATTAGTTTTTTTTCCCTTACCCACATTGTTAGAAGATAAAAACTTCCACATTTACTTGTCGCTCAATTGCCATGTTTAGCACCAGGCATTCAAATGCCAAGTCCTCCATTTTAGGAAAAAGGCATAAGTCCGAGCCCACTTTATATTCAAATGAAGCCACTAATATCATCCATTGGGGTTCAACTTAAAACATACTACCGAGCCAACATGAAGCCCCTCTGTTGTTATGAGTCACTTTCTTCTGTCTCACTAGCTGCTTTGGTTTTGGGTGACCCGCCCGTTCTGGTTTTGGTTGTGCTGCTACAGGGAGGCTGTCCTTCACGAGGCCCAAGCCCAACTTTAAACATATAGCACGCCAACATGAAGCCCCTCCGTTATGGGTTTCTTTCTTTGTGTCACTAGATGCACTGTTATGTTATGTTGGCATCTCAGACCACCAGACGCATGTGACATCAAGCGTCGTTATTTTTGTTGGAGTTTAATGAGAGCTACAAGTGGAACTTTTCCAGATTTTGAAATCATAGTCAAGTAGCTAGATTACTTATATTCTTCCAAGCATAAACTTTCTGAGTTTGATTATCGTGTTAACACTTCTTTTTTGCATGTAGATATCTGACAAGAGGGTGAATAGTCTTGTGAGTGACAGCCAGATATAGATGCACAATATGCCCGCGGCTTTGACTGCTTACCTCCGGCCTTGCCGCCATCCTATGTCATGCTGCTCAGTCCTGGATGGACATGACTTCTAGTGTGATGACGACGAGTTCACCGTGTCACAACCACTAGGGTGGTGAAGTCTTGGCCTTGTATACAATTGCCCTCTGGTGAGCATCGATTTCTCCCTTCCTCTCCTCTAAGTGCTTTGTGGTAGCATCTGTTCTGTCCGATGACCCCCCATATGGGTGATACAATGACTATCTAGATACGTGGTTTGTAGGTTTTAAGTTTTAACTACTAAGGAGGTCTGGTGACTTGAGCTCCAGGGCTATGTAATTCAAGAATTTTCGATTGGAGTCATCTTCTTGTTGTTACTGGACTGGTGTTGTGTAATCTTCATCAAATTTTTTAGGTGGAATAATCCGTTTATTTCCTGTGATTTGATTCTGATGATAGCTGCATGCTATTATTCTTGCTCCACTGAATCTATTCATGTTCGTGTATAGTAATCATCTGTTTGGCGATATGTGACCATGGCGTGATAAAAAATACACATATTTTTTTCTCGTGTAGTTTATTGATCTTCTTCTTGTTCTGAATCTTTTTTTTACTGAGATGGATGGTTACTAGTAGTAGCTGACCCCTCATGTCTTCCCTTTGGAAGGCAAAAGACTAAAAGTTGATGATCCTTTGATTCCCTGGTCCGATTCAAACTATTCTGAATCTCTTCACCATTCTTAAATTGCTGGAGTAAAATTTACAAGTCCACATGTGATATTATGCAATTCGTTGACCAGCACTTTTCCTTCTAATTCTCGGATTTCGTCATTCAGAGATTGGTGCTGACACCACTTTGCTGTTTGCAAAAAACAAACTAGTAGTAGCTGACCCCTCAAGTCTTTCCTTTGGAAGGCAAAAGACTAATAGTTGATGATCCTTGATTCCCTGGTCCTATTCAAGCTATGCTGAATCTCTTTACCATTCTTAAATTGCTGGAGTAAAATTTACAAGTCCACATGTTGACCAGCACTTTTGCTGGTCCTCTTAATTCTCGGATTTCATCATTCAGAGATTGGTGCTGACCACTTTGCTGTTTGCATAAAACAAACTGGCGTTGCAGCTTCAACTTGGAAAACGTGTTGACCGACCTATGTGGCATGGACGGTCGATAAGGCTAGGGTCGTTGCCATCGTCAAGGACCTGCTTACTAAGACAGAATGACCCAAGGATCCATCTCAGCATTGATCGCTAAGCAGAGGAAGGTTTAATCCCACCCCGGCCCCTTTCCCTGCTTGTTTGATTTGACTTAGTGTTGTCTTCTCATGGAGTTTGTATTGGCTGGGGTTGCAGAATTGGAGCAACGGGAAGCAAAAGGAGAAGGTGAACAACACCACGACAAGCTCATTGCCGAGTTTCCCAAGCGCTTCTGGGTAACTTCACTGACCCAGATCTTCTTTCTCCTATTACTTGCTGATGAGCTCTGAATCTGTGTGTGGTGCTTGTTGATTGGTGTGTAATCTTTTGTTTATGATGTGCGGTTTGAGGCGATATGCAGAAATGAATGTATGTTCTTGTTTAAGCTTTCCCTTCTGTAATGTAGATGTTGCCTCCTTCCCCAGTGGATCTGAAGACCTCGAAGTATTTGATGTGGTCGTAGTTTAAACTATTTTGTGTTTCTCTTCTGACCATGTTTAGTATAATTTCTGTAGCACCAGACCTTGTTTTCATGTCAGCTTTGCCATCTTTTCATCTATCCAGAACTTGTTAGATAGCTACATCATGTAGCTCTTTTATATATGACCCAATCCAATGATGTACTGTATAGTTCCAGGAATAAAAAATATCTGTATATTCATGTAAGCTCGGTTTCCCTCTTGCTTGTTTGGTGGCTGCATACTCAGCTTTGTTGCGTTCTTTGTGTGGTTAGCACTTGTTAATGCAACTATCTTTAAATGTATGTCTTTTCTCACTTAATTAATAAAACAGAACTACATTTGTCAATGCAAGTGGACTTTTAGGAAGCTTTTTTTCCCAGTTGTGTCTTGCTTAATTATGCATAGGCAGTGCTTAACCCTATGTATTTTCAGGTTCAAAGCAATATCGGTGTGCAGGCCACAGATTCCAGTGGGGTGGATGCTATGCTCGGCTTTCCAACCGGCTTCCACTACCTCCTTTCCTCTTGCCGCCGTGCGGCCGCGGTGGTGGTGATGACATTCAGCCTCGGCGACACCCCACTCCGGTGAGCTCTTCAGGTTACCTCCTTCCGCCTCTTCTTTGTGGTACCATGGCCTGGAGGCATGGATCTTCTGTGCCCCGCCTTTGTGCGGGGTACCTCCTATCTATCTAGCTTAACTCAATTTTCGTTTCTGGTTTTGCTTAAATTTCTACCAGATGCATTGTCTAGTTGTTATTACTTATTAGTCTGCTTGCTTAGTCGTGATTGTTTGATTAGGAGTAGGGGACACTTTTAAGGACTGCTTGCTTATTTTCCTTGGTTTAGGCTTAAGAATAAGATGATAAGAACAGAATATTCTTATGCTAATAACCTCTTTTGCGTCACAGAGGATCAAAACGTTGAGTCTAAAATGTTTTGGTAGTTGATGCTAGGATTCATGATTTTCTCAGGAAATATGGATGCATTCATGTTAATTCGAGGGAATAAACCTGATTTTGCATTTATGCTGTTATGTAAACTTGGTAATTGGTAATACATAATGGATGTGTTGTTAAGTAATGCATGTTAGCTTGCTGGGATATTTTTCCTTTGCATCTACCAAATTTGTTCAGTATTGTCATGTTGGATACTAATTGCAACTCGACGGGTGTACAGTTATATACATTAAATATTAGTAGAAAAAAGGTTGCTTTTCTCATCTATCGGGTTGATTTCGTCTGCACAGCCTCGCTGCCATGGATCGTTATGTGGTTCGCTAGCTAGTTAGTTGTGCCTAAATAGACTTGCATCAGCTACTTGATCATTTTGCACATATTTTCAGGTCAATGATGAGCTTACCACTGGTGGCGGTTGTCTCGGACAGAGCCTCTCCGCGCAACCCGGAGTTGTTGCTGATGGTGAAGGCTCTTGGCGGTGGTGGTGCTGCTTCTGATGGGCACACCTGATCCTCCCACGCTTGGCTTGCCCCCATCAACACGTCACCACCACCCCCTTGACTCCGGTTCTTCTCCACCGAGAGAAAGACCGCCATAGTACCAGAAGGTCGCCACCAAACTTGTTCTTCTCATTATTTTCTTTGTCGTTGGGCTACTTGAGTATTTAGTGTACAGGGGGGCAACAAGTTTGTCAGAGTTAAACATCATACATAGGTTTTCTTCATATCGAACTGGAAATGTGATTTTCTTGGTTGTTCAGGTACTTGCGTGTATCGTGACTATTTTTTCTCTTGGCAGGAGCTAACTATAACTGCATGCAATTTGGTATACACTTGTAAAAATGAAGATTGGAAGCCATGCATTTACACTGAACACAAACACCACTTTCAGAATTACCGTCAGTTACCCATATGCACTCCTCAAGTCCTCAGTTCACTTTCAAATATCGTGCACAAGAATATATTCCAAAAATGTATGCGCAAGAACTGCCGATCCATTTCTGGTGTCAAAATTCTTATTAGGCCTTTCCTAACATTTATATTTCTCTGAGTTAATAGCACATCCTCACCAATAGTCAAGATTTTTTTCCTGCTAAGTTTTCTATAATCGGTTGTGTTAAATTGTTATAGAGTTGATTAATCATTAATGACTAGCTGATGGGGAAGCAATTTGTTTGGTTTAAAGTGATTATCAGACCTCCTATTTTTCTATATCTCTATTTTATAAGATTAGCTTAACTTAATAATTGAAGCCGCGGACATGTTGTGCATTCAAATAATCAAATCAAGTTCTGTTATCTCATGTAACCATGGAGATAAGATGTCAAATGGAATGATAACGAGTTACTTCGTGGTCCATGCTCGCAAAATTGCATGTCGTTTGCTAACATTTGTGACATACCGATCTTGGTTGATATAATCAGCCATTTTAGACATCAACAACCCACGTACTTGTTGGAATGCATAAACTTTTACATCTAGATGTGGAGACCTT
Organism: Lolium rigidum; assembly: GCF_022539505.1. Lineage (NCBI taxonomy): Eukaryota > Viridiplantae > Streptophyta > Magnoliopsida > Poales > Poaceae > Lolium > Lolium rigidum. The sequence goes on from NC_061508.1 coordinate 357,361,936, forward strand.
TTATATCTTATATAGTTGGAGTACGGATCTAGTGAGGATAAATGACTTCATATTTCCACATCATTATTTACTGAGTGCCCTTAGAGTATAAGGCACACGGTTTTGTTTGAATTGTTGTTAACTTTGGAGCTACCTTTGCAGGCTTCCACTAGTTTCACTACTTCCGCTCTCCCTACCGTGCGAAGGAGGCAAGTTTACCGCTACGCAACCGTGGCAATGGTGGCCTCATCTTTGACTGCGTGGTTTTGGTGAGTCTCTGGTTCTTCCATTCTGTCATGTACGTGCTCATTACAGAAAATGCCTATGGCTTGTTGGCTTGTTTGAAATACTGTTGGCTTTTTTTTGATCAAATAATATTAGGTTTGTGATTGCTGTTTTGCATAAGACGTAGATGCAACAATATTTTTGCATCTGTGTCACTTCAATCGTGGAGTGCAACTTTTGCTTTGTTGATTAAATGAACCATAAACTAGTATCCTTTCATCTATGTGGAAACGGATAGCCAATTTGCAGAGCTAAGTGCTCTGGTATAGTGGTGATTATTTGCATTGAAGGTTGGCGATAACAATACACAGTTCTCCGTGCCACACAGATTTACTCTGCTGTGATGGCCTTGAACAATCTGCTACATCACAAATCTCTAGAAGTGGTGGTTGCCTGTTTTTGCTGTTGTTATGTTCACTGACAACATTACCAAGATACACATTTCCATATATACATTTACCTACTGTCGCTAGCCGATCTTGGCCTGTTTCCTCCTATTTGCATGTAGTTATTTTTGTGAGTGTAGTTTTGGAACATCGTTGCTTGGCTGGAATGATGAACCAATTAGATGTACGAAGTCACCTTGTGAGCTGAAACCTTCTGAGGCATATATTCTGTCTGACCAAGCCAATCTTCCTTCATTTGCAGAGGATATGTTCAGTGACCATATCTCTAAGCACACACTTCACATACATTTCTCTACTGTCAGTAGCTGATCCGTTCTTTGTTTCTTCAAGTTGCATGTAGTTAGTTATGGTGTTGTAGAATCATAATGGATTGGCTGGAATGATTAACCAATTAGATGTATGAGGTCACCTTATGAGCTAAAACATTTTGAGGCATTTATTCTATCTGACCCGGCCAATCTTCTAATTAGTACTATTTAACCCCAAATTGCATTACCTATTTCGTTCTAATTTTCTCTTCAATTCAGGTGCTATGCACGTCTGCCATCCGAGGGTTGTCAACTGTCGCGAGAAGAAGTGTGGCCACAATAATTAGGTGAGCAGTCTGGTACTTCTACATGGACTACTTGCAACGGCCAGCGTCAGGTACACTTCCGTGCTCTTCTACAACAATGCATTTTTGCTTGTCCTCCGCTGCTCCAGCCCTGGCATCGGTGCGTGCTCGAGAACGTCCTATCTTCTCTGTTCTACTCCTCTTCTAGGAGACATTGAAATGTGGTCTGTATTTAGCTGAAACATAGATATTTTGAGTGCATCTGCTTCGATCCTAGTTGTGCGGGATGTCAAATGCATTTTATGAGTGCTGGCATAGGATGCTTATTCAGTTTGGGGATTACAATGAACTGATGCTGTTGGTAGTAGCTACAATAAAAAATTAGAAATGTATGTTTTTGTTTATTCCTGAAACCATTTAATCAATTTGGTACCCAATGTCCTGTAGACAACCTATCTATATGTCTGCAAATGTTCAGGTTAAACAAGATATTGTTTCTTCATCTATGTTTCGCCACATACTTATGTCCAAGGTTTTAAGTAAGGTTGTTCTAACCATTTCATCAAGTTTCGAGATGATGCTTTCAGACATAGTTGCTAGAGAAGCAATACCACAAGGAGTATAGAATTTATCTCTCATGTTCTGGAAAGGGTGCTACTGTAGAAAATAGGGACATGTGGTTGATCTTATTAAACAAGTAGTAGACTAGCTGATGACACAATACAGAAAATGTCTATGGGTAGTTGGTTTGTCTGAAACACTATTGACTGGTTGATTTTGATAGATCAAATACTGTTAGTTTTGTGATTTCTGTTTTGCATCAGACTAAGATGCACTAATATTGCCTCTACTATATCACTTGAGTCATGGAATGCAACATCTTGCCCTGTTGATTAAATGAATGAAATTGCTGGAGCTTTCATAGATTGGTATACTTTAATCTATTTGATTTTACATGTCAGGTGCAAAGTTGATGTTTATATGCCCGGTCCTTGGGTATATCAAGAAGTGGATTCCGGTCCTTGGTGTGTCGAGAATTCCTGCGGCAGCGGCAATGTCAATGGTGTCCACCCCTCTGATGTTGTCCTTCTCGAAGGTAAAATCCCTCCTCTTCCTCTTCTTAGCTCCGACTTTAGGGTTTTTTCAAGTTCCTGATTTAGAATGGAACAACCATATGCACAGTGATGCATTCAAGAAATCGAGTGTATTTATGCTGAGATATTGAAATATGTAGTGCATCTGGTTTTAAGTTTTGGATTGTGAGGTTGATCTGCTTGAGATTGGATGATTGCATAAGGGTTGCAGAAGTATGCATTGATAGATGCAGCAGCGAGAATTACAAGTTACAGCACAAGTAAAAATTGCTTGCTGTGTTATTCTCTTTGAAGGATGCTCCTGATTTTCATTAGCCAGTACATCTTGCAAGAAAGAGCTTTTTTGATGAAGAAGCATGATGCGTGAACTTTTGCTTACATTTTTGCCTTTGCATACACATAGTGCGCCGATAGTATACCTGGCTGTTGAAGTTTGTCGTATACCATTGTTAGCCAATAATGTTCTGCATGGTTATCTGTTTATGGCGCTTCTGGACAGGTTGTGTTCTGATAATCTATAGCCTGGACAACCAAATGATTATGTGTAATTTTTTTGTTTGCATTGTTTCATGTGACTTCAAATAGTTCACTAACTTGATATGCGCTTCCGTGTTGCTACTACTTTCATGGGGTTTGTCAGTGACTATAGACGTACTTTATTAGTACCTGGCCAAGTTTCGTTCTCTCTTTGTTGGACAAAAGCCAGATTTGCCTTTTCATGTTGGTTGGTGAAGACCCTGGTTGTCGGGTTTTGACTCGATGAAATTTACCAAGATTTGGTTTCTAAAAGGGAAATTTACCCAGATTTAGTTTCCCGATAGAGAACAAACCATGATGTTTACATGCAAAGTAATTCCACATAGGTGCCACTTTTTTTGAGAATACTTGTTTGCATGTAGATGCACTGTGCTGCCATGCCGTGTGGGTCAGTACATAATCATAGTAGTTTCTTAATTTTATGTTGTCTTGGAAGTGAACTTCTTTTCATTTGGTTACTGATAGATAGTATCTGGACATCTGCTATCCGTGTATGAAAACACCAGTTAGCTAGCAATGGACCTCCTTTATGTATCGCGCTACTCCTGGAGATTAGTTTCCTTGATGGTTCAGATTGTTGTGTTAATTTTGTACTACATGATTGAGGAGTGATGACGTGACTAGTTTGGTATGCTGGAAATTAGCCACATTGTATTTGTTACGCTGCCATTTGTTTTAGATTATTCATGTACTGGCTGTACATGTTGGAGAAAACAGTTTCAGCTTTTTTGCTTAAGCTACTTGATCACATTACTGTAGCCCTTTGCCCTACTACCTGTACCTATAACTTCCTCTTTGTTATTTGCAGGGTTGGTCTAGTGCTTGGGAGGTTGACGTGTTGAGGATGACGGGGCACGGCTCTGGTCCACCGCCACATGGTCTTTCTCTGCAAAGAAAAGGATTCTGTGCGTGCAGATTGTGTTGTACAGGGAAATCACCACAAGATGGTTTAAAACAGCCATCCAGGCATTACCTTCTGAATTAGGATTCCTTTTTCTTATGTATTCCTTGTGCATTCATTCCTTTGACGTTTGCATGTAGCTGCTGTGGCTGATAGAGAACGGATGCCAAGCGGCTCGGCATATGGTATTTGGTCAGTGGCACCACTCTAATCCAGGAACCTGCCAGCAGACGGCATTTGGGTAGTAGGAGGATCAGGCGGTGGCGCATGAGCAAGGACGAGCCTGGAGATGAGCTGGCCAGTCTGCAACTTATAGAGAGTTGGCTGGTCTATAACTTATCGAGAACTTGCTTGTGTTGTTGTGAGAGAGGAACTTGGTGCGGACATGCAAGCTGCATGGTAGTCAAGTAGAAAACCTGAGCATGGACATGCATACATAGGGCTGTATTGTCTAGGTGATTTATTCATTCATTTTTTTTTTTGAAAACATGAAAGTAGCAAATGAAAACAACACCAGGTTACATGAATTGCTGCTCCCTATCTGTTGGTTGGTTTTTTGAAGTGGAGATATATATTTGCCTTTGTCTTGAAAAATGAGCATGCATGTTGGATCGGTGCAGCATATGGCCTGCTGTTGATTTGAACAATTCAAGTGTTCTGCTGTGCGATGTTGGTGCAGAATATTTTGACGCCCAAATGTAAACTGTGACAATCAATAAATATTTTCTTGCCTGATGCTTGAATAGAGGTGGCATTTTGCTCCCACGAATCATCAAGAGCTATGTTTTGTGAATAAAGATCAAAAGAACTTATCATGAGAACTCAATAGACCTGTATAATAAAATCATGGTACATTTATATGTTATTAGTGAAAACCATTACTCCCTTTGGTCCATAATACTTATTGCGGAAATGAGTGAATAGGCACACTAGAATGTGTACTACATATATGCGATTCAGCGGTAAGTAGTATAGATCGGAGAAGTATTAAAAATAATGGATAGTTGTGGTACATGTACAACCTTGTAAATATGTGTTGTGTGTCGTGAGCGTGGCGTAGGCGTAAGCTAGAAGACATTGTAGCTTTCTCTCGGAGGAAGTATAAACAAACACATCCATCAGGTCCATGACTGGGAAGGTAAATGAATGCTTGGTCAGAGAATGAATACAGGTAAATGAATGCTTGGTCAGAGAATGAATACAGATGACCCATCGGGAATGAGACAAGTTAATTAACACCAACGCCTCGTTATACGGTCTGGTTTCGTTTTGCCAAGCCATGTCAGCCATCCATGTGCATGTTGCATCCCAGCCGTCCGTCCATTGTTTCACTCGGATTGCCCCATCTTTCCCGCATGAGAATCTAAACATTAGCACCCCATATCTTCACATCTAGCTCTATAAGTAGAAAGCCATGGCCACGCAGCCGCGCGTCGGCTATCGCGTGACTTGTGACTTTGGACTTTGGCGAGGCGAGGCGAGGCGACCCTGTCGTCTATGGTCGAAGAGAAGGTCGGCCGGTCAGCGTGCTGAGCTCTTCAGCCCAATTCAATCGAAGCGGCGGGCTCTTGTTTTTCTTCTCCATTTGTTTTGCGGTCGTTTGGTTTTGGTTGAGGGGCGGGCCGGCCGGAGACGACCTTGTGTCTATGCATGGACGGCGGCGACGCGATTTAGGGTGCATCATCGCGAGTCAGCTGGATGGATATGCCCCGTGCCTTCCAAGCCGCACGTCTCTGTGCAACACCGGTGCTCCACAAGTACCTCCTACCATCGCAATCTCCCGCTCGTACGACCTCCGACGAAGACGGCACCACCTAGAGCTCCGTTGTTTCCTTTCAAGCTGCGCGCCACCGAGTGGCACCGCTGCTCCACACGATGAAACGAGCGGGTCCTGAAGTGGATAGGAAGGGGAAATCGGCTTTGATCGACATGGAACCGGCTACTGTAGGTTCAGAAAGAGTAGTCCATGTTTCCCAATGGGAACGACCTGAGCTCGGTTGGGTAAAGGTAAACTGTGACGCTGCCTTTACTGAAAATACGTTGACTGGAGCATGGGGTGCTGTGGCAAGAAAGCATGACGGTTCGGTGGTTTTCTCAGCCTGGGATGTAATCCCTCATTGCATATCTGCTGAAATGTGTGAAGCTATTGCTTGCTTGGAAAGTCTGAAAGTTGCAGCAAAATTCACCACTGAAAATTTAGTTTTTGAAACTGATTGCAGTTCTCTTATAAAGATCTTTGATCCAGGTGCTACTGATCGTTCGGCAGTGAGTATCATCGCAAATGATTTCAATCATCTGAAGCCGGAAGGGAGAAATACAAAGCTAGTACACCTTAGCAGGAAAGCAAATGTGGTTGCCCATAGTCTGGCTCAACTAGGACATAGAGAGTTGTGTGGTGGTGTTATGCAAGGCCAGGTTCCATCATGTGTGATGGAGCTTGTCGTGCAAGATTGTAAGAACCAGCTACCTATTGATTAATACACAACTCCCATTTCAAAAAAAAAAAAAGTCCAAATCAAGTAAAATCGACCAAGCAGTTTATCCATAGACGAACCGATCATGAATTAACAATACATGATCAACACGAGGAGCATCAGCAGAAGGAGATAGAGAAACGCAAAACTTCCCGAACGCCGGCCCACCTTGCCATCGTTTCTCTTCTCCTCCTCATTGCTGCAGGCCATGTCTTTGTTGGCTGAATCCATCGCTCCGCTATCGTTCTCCGTGTCCGTAACCTCACTCTTCTTGTCGTGTTTCTCATCGTCATCATCGTCATCCTCCGAACTCACAGCCTCTTTGTCCTCCTCCGTGTCCGTATCCTCGCCCTCCTTCTCGTGTTTCTCCTCGTCATCATCGCTATACTCCGAACTCCCGGCCTCCTCGTCCTCCTCCATGTCCAGAGGCTCCAGAGGACACACAATACCACCGAAGTAGACGGCGACGCCGTCACTGTCGGTGTCGGTGTCAGTGTCGGCGTCGGCGTCGGCGTCGGAGTCGGAGTAGCCTCCCTGCGGCGTCACGTAGAAACAGAACTCCTCGTCGAGCAACACCGCGGTCTGCAGCACCACCTCGGGCTTCTCAGCCGACAGCGTCGCCAGTAGAAGGTCCCGCGTGCCGATCTCGACGCGGGCGTCCACGGCACCCTGGCCAGCGTCAGCCTGGCCGACGAGGGAGACCTCGTCGACCCAGATGGGCTCATCGGGCCTCGGGGTTAGCCTGTGCCCGCAGTAGCCGCTCTTGGCCACCAGGCCCTAGCGGTACGCGGCTCGCTGCTGCTCGTCCATGGCCATGCCCTGATCCAAATCGCCGAGCACGAAGACGTTCCTGGGTGCTCTTCGTGATCGAACGAGGCCGGACGGAGCGCTTGCTTTGTGCACCGTGTAACGCAGCCGCCCTGCTTATATTGATCTCGGGAGGGCTTGCCGACTCCGACTCCGACTCCTGCTTATTTATTAAAACATGATGAATAGATCGGGTTCTCCCCCACCCAAGCGGCAAGTTGTCGTGGGAGAGGGCGGGGAACCGATCTATGAAAAACATGGAGGTGGAGGCGGCACTAGGTTTCCATTACACTTCATTTGAAACAGGTGTAGTATCTTTCTTACCTAGGAGTCTTGGCACTGAGTCAAAATGGCATTAAATTTTTATCATATTGCTTCACGAACTAACAACACATTAGTGCATAATATTTTGGAAAAAACCTGGGGCTCCAGATGCTCGAGATAAAATTTTGAGGAGCTTCCTAATGCTACCCAACTCTGGAAAAACAGATGTAGTAAGTAATATCTTCAATTCGTACCTAATTTTATTCACCAAATCATGGACCGAATATTTTTGAATTAAATCATACTCAAATGGATAATCCAAGTTACAATTTCCCTTTTATTGAACACAACCGATCTGTTACACTACTATCTCCGAATCAAGTAAAATCAACAACACAATTTAGCCATCGACGATCATCATGAACTAACAATACATGAGTGATATCACCAATACGAGGAACGTCAGCAGACAGAGAAACGCAAAAATTCCCGAGCGCCGGCCCACCTCGCCGTCGCTTCTCTCCTCCTCCTCGTAGCTGCTAGCGATGTCTTTGTTGCCTGAAATCACCGCATCGCTGTCCGTAGACTCGATCTCCTTCTCGTGTTTCTCGTCGTCGTCGTCATCGTCATCCCCCGAACTGACGGCCTCTTCATCCTTCTCCGTGTCCTCGCTCCCCTTCTCGTGTTCCTCCTCGTCATCATCGCTATACTCCGAACTCCCGGCCTCTTCGTCCTCCTCCATGTCCAGAGGCTCCAGAGGACACACAATACCCCCGAAGTAGACGGCGACCCCATAGTTGGTGTCGTCGCTCTCGGTATCAGCATCAGCACCGGAGTCGGAGTCGGAGTAGCCTCCCTGCGGCGTCACGTAGAAACAGAACTCCTCGTCGAGCAACACCGGGGTCTGCAGCACCACCTCGGGCTTCTCAGCCGACAGCGTCGCCAGTAGAAGGTCCCGCGTGCCGATCTCGACGCGGGCGTCCACGGCACCCTGGCCAGCGTCAGCCTGGCCGACGAGGGAGACCTCGTCGACCCAGATGGGCTCATCGGGCCTCGGGGTCAGCCTGTGCCCGCAGTAGCCGCTCTTGGCCACCAGGCCCCAGCGGTACGCGGCTCGCTGCTGCTCGTCCATGGCCATGCCCTGATCCAAATCGCCGAGCACGAAGACGTTCCTGTGATGTGCTCTTCGTGATCGAACGAGGCCGGACGGAGCGCTTGCTTTGTGCGCCGTGAAACGCAGCCCTTGCCCTGCTTATATTGATCTCGGGAGGGCTTGCCGACTCCGACTCCGACTCCGACTCCGACTCCTGCTCTGAGAGGAATCGTCGGTTACAAAGTAGGAACTGACTGTTCTACGATGAGTCCTACTTCTACTCTGAGAGGAATCGGTGGGATTTCGACTGTCGCTGACACATCCTGATTAGGATTCGGAAGGATGGTGCTGTTGGAGTACTACTAGTACAGTACCTTCTCCGTCTCCTGAATCTCCAAGGGCAATATTACAGCCATTGCTTTCCTTCGACAAACGTGTGTTCCGTGTTTACGTTTCGTGCGAGGCATTTATCCAGACCTATTTCCAACAGGAACACAGAGTTCGACTGGGAAAAAATTCAAAGATATCCATGGGCGGAGCTTTAGCCCGGCAGGCCCGGGCAGGCTTCGTCCCCTGTTGGCGTGCGTGCGGGGATTAGAGCTTACTAGGAAACAGGCCCGTGCGTTGCACCGGGGAAAACCAAATATTCAAGCGTTTCAGCAAACCATTTGTGTTGACATTTCTCCTCTTTTCAGCATCATTGATGGTGAACCAACATATGTATATATAGGAAAAGATGCACGTGTGTTGCACCAGGATAGAAAAAAAAAGTTGCGTGATGAAAAACAGAAAAAATTATTGAACAGGTTCTAGCCTAAGAGAACTTTAGTCATAAAATCAATTTTATAATTTTTAGAACACCAGAAGATAAAAAAAATGTTTAGGTGGAAAATTCATCGAGCAACTAAAGAAAAAATTAGAGTAAAGCTTCTGTTGGACTGTTCTGGTGGTGCTCGTGCTTGTTAGGTAGGGCGCATGCCAGGCCGCGGCCGTGCTCAATCTAGGTGTAGCAAACTTTCGTCGATCGCTGAGGAGGTCATAATCTCTATGTTACAAAGAGAAATCACATGATGAAGAGATTCTTTTCTTCCCTTATAATGTGTGATATTTTTTATTTTGGGATATGAGGATCCGTTGAGCACTTGACCAGGCCAATCTGCTCGTGGAACGCGAACATACACACTTAGAGAGAAGAACCATATATGATCTGTCTCTATGTGCATATGAGCGGCAATGCAAACTCGACAATGGATAGTAGAAGGTTGTTCCGACTTCTTAGGAAACCAGGACAAAGACACGTCCTTATATACTTAGCTAGCAACTGCATTTGCATATGAAACAGCAGATCTGTATGGAGTACTTGGAATAGTAATCAATCCAAAATAACATCCCCAAATTCTTAAGCGGTGGTGGAATTGAATATAGCATGACTTACGTGCTGAGGTTAAGTACGTGCAACTGGCTCCGGTACCGATGAGCAGGCCACTTCTGGTCGTGACGATTTGACAAAATCTGAAACCGTCTCCCACGGTTGTGGCAACTGGCAAGGCATCAGGCCAACGTCTTGGTCTTGTCGTGCAGACTCGTCTCCGCATAGGCATATTACGGTGGCGAGATAAATCTCTCTCATACGTGCATCGTCTCTTCGACAAACAGCAAGGATGAGGTAACCACTTTCGGCCGTGGTGTGCTTGGCGCTGTCTTGGACTCTTGGTCTGCCTCCCAATCACTGCGTCAAAGTCATAGTCATGACCGGCCTGCGTCGGACGAAAGTGTGGCGCGCTGCCTCTGCCCTTTGAGATGATATGTGTGATGGAAGAAGGAGGCCTCTTCATGAATCAGCTGACCCGCCCAATTCCACCAGCCGTCGAGCAGCTCAACCTATAGAGGAATCACCTCTACAGGCAGTTCCCCGATGCGCTATGGAACCTCGCCGCCCAGCCGCCCATCTCGTCAACCTGCGTTCCTCAAAACGTTTCAAAACGACGTCGGATCAAGTATTTGAGCGATGCTTCGTGCCGCTCTCCAGCCATGACCCCCCAAAACGCACCCAAACATTAAAATAACTCATTATTTTTATTTTTATTTCAATAGAGAGAAGAAATTTGTAGGTACAATTGGGGAAATTCAATTCGGCTCCCGGGTGCGTATGCTCCCTCTACCAAAAAAACATATTTCGAAATGTCAAAAAATTTGGATAAAAAATTCTACATGTACATCTCCATAATGTATGTGCATTCGCTAAGTTTCACGAAAAACCAATATTTTTTGTGGTCTATGTAAAAAGGAGAAACTTTATCTTGTGAAAAGCATTATTTTTAGCACTGAATTTTGTCTTTTTTACACACGTCACATGGTAATTCGATTTTTTATGAAACGACTTTGTGAGCGCGTAGCACGTGAAGATGTAAGTACAAATTTTTTGTTTCAATTTTTTTGAAATTTAAAATATTCATAACATGCATTTCAAAATATAGGGAGCATATGCACCCATGTTCCAAAACACCACTCCCGTACAATTGAGATTTTCAAAGTAGTGCAACATATTAAAATAAATTAAAGAGAGAAGTCCAATTTACCTCTCTAAACTTGTCTCAAATTTCAGCTTACAACTCTCAACTTTATTTTGATTCAACTTTCAACCCTGAATTCTAAAAATGGTTCATAATCACCCCTTGCATTATTTTAAGCCGGGTTTTCTTGTCAGGTAATGTATTGTATTGGTAAAATAGTGCGTACATGTATTCTATGTCTTTAACTCTTCATCTTCAACTCTATGCTTCATCTTCAACTCTTTACCCGTCGGAATAAAAAATCCTCCCCCGCGGCTCGCTGCGCTGCGTGGTGGTTGCCCCGTGTTGGCGGAAGGCTGGGCACGACAGGTGATGTAGAGGGCAGACCCCGGGTATTATTGTTCGATGGAGGAACCCCTATGTGGTTGTGATGACCCACAAGTATAGGGGATCGCAACAGTCTTCGAGGGAAGTAAAACCCAAATTTATTGATTCGACACAAGGGGAGGTAAAGAATACTTATAAGCCTTAACAACTGAGTTGTCAATTCAGCTGCACCTGGAAAAGCACTAGCAACAGGGGTGATGTGAAAGTAGCAGTGATATGAGAGCAATAGTAACAGTAACACAACAGCAGTAATAGTAATATGAGAGCAATGGCACCAGAAGACAGTTGATACTACTTCCAATGACATGTAGAACGAGTATATGATGATGAAATATGGACCGGGGTTCCCAGCTATCTACACTAGTGGCAACTCTCCAATAACAAGTGTTGGGTGAACAAATTACAGTCGGGCAATTGATAGGATTGAAATAGCATTAAGACAGAATATCAAGATCATTAATCATGTAGGCATGTTTTCCAATAATAGTCGTACGTGCTCGCAATGAGAAACTTGCACAACATCTTTTGTCCTACCAGCCGGTGGCAGCCGGGCCTCTAGGGAAACTACTGGATATTAAGGTACTCCTTTTAATAGAGTACCGGAGCAAAGCATTAACACTCCGTGAAAACATGTGATCCTCACATCACCGTCATCCCCTCCGGTTGTCCCGATTTCTGTCACTTCGGGGCCATTGGTTCCGGACAATGACATGTGCATACAACTTGTAGATACAATCTAAGCAATAAGTATAGAGCTCAAATCTAAGATCATGCCACTCGGGCCCTAGTGACAAGCATTAAACACAACAAGATTGCAGCAACAATAACTTCATAAACTTTGTAGATAGACAATCATAATGTAACAATTCGTCGGATCCCGACAAACACAACACCGATTACATCAGATGAATCTCAATCATGTAAGGCAGCTCATGAGATCATTGTATTGAAGTACATGGGAGAGATGATACCAACTAGCTACAGCTAGAACCCGTAGTCCATGGGGGAACTACTCACGGAGCATGATGGAGGCGATGGCGTTGATGGAGATGGCTTCGGGGGCACTTCCCCGTCCGGCAGGGTGCCGGGATAGAGACTTCTGTCCCCCGAATTGGAGTTTCGCGATGGCGGCGGCGCCCCTGGAGTCTTTCTGGAGTTTCGTCAAGAGTTACGGTGTTTTTAGGTCGAAAGGGATTTTATAGGCGAAGAGGCGGCGCAGGGGGGCACCTGGGGGCTCCCCACCACAGGCCGGCGTGGGCCCAGGCCAGGCCGCGCCGCCCTATGGTGTGGTGGCCCTCTGGCCCCTCTCCGACTCTTCTTCGGTGTTCTGGATGCTTCCGGGAAAAATAGGAGGTTTTGTCTTCGTTTCGTCGAATTCCGAGAATATTGCCCGAACAGCCTTTACGGAACCAAAAACAGCAGAAAACGAGAAGCGGCACTGTGGCATCTTGTTAATAGGTTAGTTCCAGAAAACGCATGAAATCATCATAAAGTGCAAGCAAAACATGTAAGTATTGTCATAAAACAAGCATGGAACGACAGAAATTATGGATACGTCGGGGACGTATCAGGTTGCCATGGCCTCGTTCCAGGGAGGAAGACGATCATGATGAGGCATGAGGTGATCATACGATATGGAGAGAGAGAAAGTACATGTACCGTGTATGTCAGTATATAGGAAGAAAACCCGCTAACTGGAAAGAAAAACCGGTTCAAAACTTGTCAAAAAGGGTAGAAGTTCAATTCCAAACGATTTATAGAATTTAGGGTTGAAGATTAAACAAAAGTAAAGTTGAGGGTTGTAATTTGAACTTTGAGACGAGTTTCCGGGGATAAATTGAACTTCTCTCTAAATTAAAACATAAAAACTGCGAAAAATATGTTCAAACTAATTTTTAAACTACTTCTTCTTTGATGGCCCCGCCTCATCGTCTTCACGGAGGCGCTTTCTGCTCGTCACCTCTTTCGAAGAGGTTGTGGCGTTCGACGCGTCGGAGGAGCTTGTGTCCCCCTCCGACGAGTAGTCTTTGCTGTATTCGTCGTCATCGATGCTCGCTGGTTTCGCCTCCGCCTTCGCCTTTGCCTAGGCCCTTTGCCTCCTTCTTTGCCGCCGCCACTTCCTCAGCCGCCTCCTCCGCCTACAGCCGTCTCCACCTGGCATCTCCATCCTCTTCCTCCTCCTCCTCATGGCCATCGTTGGCCTCCCAATCCTCGTTCTGATCGTCCGTCGGCGGGGAATTAGAGCTGCTAAGTGTGGAAATTATGTCCCATCAATGGCGCCATTCGATCGGCTTCCCCTCGCTATCGGTGTCCGATGACAAAGAGATCTTGCTCCTGGTCAGAGAGGAGAGGAGAGATGAAGGGCACCGGCCGGTTGGAGATAGGAATGCGTAGACATAGGGATTTTATTGAGCGGAGATGAATGGCGGGGAAGATATCAAAGAAGGCAGCGGTTGCTCTTCCGCGGAGTCCGCGCTCCGATCTAGCGGTTCGCGCGTTGATCGACGCGGTTGCCACTGCGGCGGTTCTCCTTCCTGACAACTTCACCATCGTCGCGCGCCAATAATAACTCCGTCGCAAGGTAGGCGACGGTTGGGCGTCATTCGTGTGTCAATGACACGTCGGGCCCGCCACTCCTCGTCTTGCTTCTCCATATGTCCGGCGCGCCCGAAGCGTCCCCTGTGGAGCGGGGACATGCTCGGAGCACCGGACACCGTATTGGGCCGTGCTGCAATAAGAAAGCTTTGAGGTGTGCGATTGGTGCCGCAAATATCTCCGGGGCGCCCCAAAAATCTTTGGGGACGAGACTAGAGATGCTCTTAAGGCACGCACGCACGCAGCTCCTCCTCCTCACTCCCTGTTATTGGGCCGACCCAACCACCCAGAGAGGTTATCTACAGTTTTTTTTATTATGAAACCTTTCAGATTTTGAAAAAAAAAATCATATCTAAAAACGATGAAAATTAAAAAAATTGCTCGAATTTGAAAATTTTCTCGAATTTGAATTTTTTTCCAAATTAAAATCCGCTCGAATTTCAAATTTGCTCTAATTTAAAATTTTCTTGAATTTAAATTTTCCTTAAATTTTAAAATTGCTCCAAATTAAAATCTGCTCGAATTCCAAATTTTCTCCAATTTAAAATTTTCTCCAATTTAAAATTTGCTCGGATTTGAAAAGGTTCAGAAACAGAAAAACAAAAAAGGGAAAATAGAAAACCCAAAAAAAAGAGTTTTTCGCTTTCCGTTTTTTGTTTCAACGAAAGAGAGAAAAAGAATTAAAAAAATGAAAAACCACCAAAAAACCGCCCAAAGTAGAGAAGAACCGAAAAACAAAAAACGGTAAACTCAACAAGATGGGCCGCGGCCCGCTCCCTCTTGCACATGTGCGGGCGTTTATCCGCCCCGCTCCTAGGCGGGGAATATGTTTTGGCTAATTAGTCGCTAATTCGTGAGATGTAGCTTCTTTCCCGAGCAACAAATCCACGGGGTTCCCTATTCCTCGCTCGTTAGCGCGTCGGAGCGTGCATCGCCTGAAGCCAAGTCCGAATGGGCCGGCCCATTAGTCTGTTTGATCAAGAAAATAGTACTATAAATTCTTCTTTTGTTTTGGTACAACAAGTGATCCATATTGCAGTGTTGTCAACTCCTCCCCTCCCCGTCTGAGACCAGGGATCAAATCGCGGCACCTACACGGATGCACACACTTTTTTCAAACTTAGGCAGAATTCGAAACCGAGCAAAATTTGAACAAATTTTAAAACCAGGCAAAAATTAAATCTGAGCAAATTTCAGAACCAACAAAAACTTTAAAATTTGCTCAATTTAAAAATAGCTCATATTAATAAACATTTCTAATTTAAAATTTACTTAAATTTAAATATTGCTCAAATTTGAATTTTTCTCGAATTAGGAAAATATTTTCAAAAACTGAAAAAGGAAATCTCGAAAAACCGCAAAAAAAAAAAACAAAAACTGACAGAAAATAATCTAACCAGCAAAAAATAAAAGAAACCCGAAAAAACGAAAGCAGAGAAAGATGAGAAAGATGGGCCGCGGCCCGCTCGCTGTTCCACACTGGCGGGGGTTAATCTGCCCCGCTAATGAGTGATACGTCTCCGACGTATCGATAATTTCTTATGTTCTATGCCATATTATTGATGATACCTACATGTTTTATGCACACTTTATGTCATATTCGTGCATTTTCTGGAACTAACCTATTAACAAGATGCCGAAGTGCCGGTTCCTGTTTTCTGCTGTTTTTGGTTTCGAAATCCTAGTAACGAAATATTCTCGGAATTGGACGAAACGAAGACCCAGGGGCCTATTTTTCCACGGAGCTTCCGGAAGACCGAAGAACACACGAAGTGGGGCCACGAGGTGGCGACACCACAAGGCGGCGCGGCCCGGGGGGCCCGCGCCGCCCTATGGTGTGGCCCCTCGTCCGGCCCCCGACTCTGCCCTTCCGCCTACTTAAAGCCTCCGTCGCGAAACCCCCGATGCGAAAAACCACGATACGGAAAACCTTGCCGAGACGCCGCCGCCGCCGATCCCATCTCGGGGGATTACGGAGATCTCCTCCGGCACCCTGCCGGAGAGGGGATTCATCTCCCGGAGGACTCTACACCGCCATGGTCGCCTCCGGAGTGATGAGTGAGTAGTTCACCCCTGGACTATGGGTCCATAGCGGTAGCTAGATGGTTGTCTTCTCCTCATTGTGCTTCATTGTTGGATCTTGTGAGCTGCCTAACATGATCAAGATCATCTATCTGTAATTCTATATGTTGTGTTTGTCGGGATCCGATGGATAGAGAATACCATGTCATGTTAATTATCAAGTTATTACACATGTGTTATTTATGATCTTGCATGCTCTCCGTTTCTAGTAGAGGCTCTAGCCAAGTTTTTACTTTTAACTCCAAGAGGGAGTATTTATGCTCGATAGTGGGTTCATGCCTGCATTGACACCTGGGACAGGTGACGGAAAGTTCTAAGGTTGTGTTGTGCTTGTTGCCACTAGGGATAAAACATTGGCGCTATGTCCAAGGATGTAGTTGTTGATTACATTACGCACCATACTTAATGCAATTGTCATGTTGCTTTGCAACTTAATATCGGAGGGGGTTCGGATGATAACCTGAAGGTGGACTTTTTAGGCATAGATGCAGTTGGATGGCGGTCTATGTACTTTGTCGTAATGCCCAATTAAATCTCACTATACCTATCATGTCATGTATGTGCATTGTTATGCCCTCTCTATTTGTCAATTGCCCGACTGTAATTTGTTCACCCAACATGCTTTTATCTTATGGGAGAGACACCTCTAGTGAACTGTGGACCCCGGTCCATTCTTTAATACTTGAAATACAAATCTGCTCGCAATACTTGTTTTCTTGTTTTCTCTGCAAACAATCATCTTCCACACAATACGGTTAATCCTTTGTTACAGCAAGACGGTGAGATTGACAACCTCACTTGTTTCGTTGGGGCAAAGTACTTTGGTTGTGTTGTGCGGGTTCCACGTTGGCGCCGGAATCTCCGGTGTTGCGCCGCACTACATCCCGCCGCCATCAACCTTCAACGTGCTTCTTGGCTCCTCCTGGTTCGATAAACCTTGGTTTCTTTCGAGGGAAAACTTGTTGCTGTGCGCATCATACCTTCCTCTTGGGGTTGCCCAACGAACGTGTGAAATACACGCCATCAAGCTCTTTTACGGCGCCGTTGCCGGGGAGATCAAGACACGCTGCAAGGGAGTCTCCACTTCTCAATCTCTTTACTTTGTTTTTGTCTTGCTTTATTTTATTTACTACTTTGTTTGCTGCATTATATCAAAACACAAAAAAATTAGTTGCTAGCTTTACTTTATTTGCTGTCTTGTTTGCTATATCAAAAACACAAAAAAAAATTAGTTTACTTGCATTTACTTTATCCAGATTGTTTTACTACTGCTAAAATGAGTAATCCTGAAGTTGAAGTTCGTTCATTTAAGCAACAAGGAGGAGAATGTTTAAAAGATGCTTGGTATAGAATTAGTGATGCCCATAATAGGTGCACTAAGAAACACTCCACCACTATCCTACTCGGGAATTTTTATGTTGGTATCTCTAGCTGGAATAGATATGTTCTTGATTGTCTCGCAGGAGGTAACTTCCTAGGTGCTCCCGCTTTAGAAGCTAGCTGCATTATTGAGAGTTTATTTGGAACACCACCTGTTAATGAAACTAAAATTGAAACCTCCCTTGAGGATGTTATGAAAAAATTGGAAACCATAGAGAAAAAATTTCCGAGTGTTGAAACTAAGTTGGAGATATTACTTGATAAAACTGATGAACTTGATAAATCCTTAGGAGGAATTGATGAAAGAATTAGTGTCCTAGGAACTTGTGTTGACCATGATAATCAAATTAATAGGATTGGCGAACTTGAAAAAGCTATGGGAACCTTGGGTTCAACCTTTTCATCTTTACGAGTTTAGAGAGAAAGCTTATGTGGGAAAGGAGCAAAAGTTTATGTATGTCTCTAAAGTGCCTAAACCAAAGAAATATTATTATAGGCCTAAAATTGACAAAGCCCCTAGTACCACTACAAATGGGGGAGCTTATGATATCAATGCTTCATCATTCGATGTTACTTGAGATACACTTTCTGCGCCTAGCTGAAAGGCGTTAAAGAAAAGCGCTTATGGGAGACAACCCATGTTTTTACTTCAGTATTTTTGTTTTATATTTGTGTCTTGGAAGTTGTTTACTACTGTAGCAACCTCTCCTTATCTTAGTTTTATGTTTTGTTGTGCCAAGTAAAGTCTTTGATAGAAAAGTAAGTACTAGATTTGGATTACTGCGCAGTTCCAGATTTCTTTGCTTGTCACGAATCTGGGTCTATCTCCCTGTAGGTAGCTCAGAAAATTAAGCCAATTTACGAGCATGATCCTCAGATATGTACGCAACTTTCATTCAATTTGAGCATTTTCGTTTGAGCAAGTCTGGTGGCTTAATAAAATCCATCTTTACGGACTGTTCTGTTTTGACAGATTCTGTCTCTTATTTCGCATTGCCTCTTTTGCTATGTTGGATGAATCTCTTTGATCCACTAATGTCCAGTAGCTTTATGCAATGTCCAGAAGTGTTAAGAATGATTGTGTCACCTCTGAACATGTGAATTTTTATTATGCACTAACCCTCTAATGAGTTGTTTCGAGTTTGGTGTGGAGGAAGTTTTCAAGGATCAAGAGAGGAGTATGATGCAATATGATCAAGGAGAGTGAAAGCTCTAAGCTTGGGGATGCCCCGGTGGTTCACCCCTGCATATATTAAGAAGACTCAAGCGTCTAAGCTTGGGGATGCCCAAGGCATCCCCTTCTTCATCGACAACATTATCGGGTTCCTCCCCTGAAACTATATTTTTATTCCGTCACATCTTATGTACTTTACTTGGAGCGTCGGTTTGTTTTTGTTTTTTGTTTTGTTTGAATAAAATGGATCCTAGCATTCACTTTATGGGAGAGAGACACGCTCCGCTGTTGCATATGGACAAATATGTCCTTAGGCTCTACTCATAGTATTCATGGCGAAGTTTCTTCTTCGTTAAATTGTTATATGGTTGGAATTGGAAAATGATACATGTAGTAACTCTAAAATGTCTTGGATAATTTGATACTTGGCAATTGTTGTGCTCATGTTTAAGCTCTTGCATCATATACTTTGCACCCATTAATGAAGAAATACTTAGAGCTTGCTAATTTGGTTTGCATATTTGGTTTCTCTAGAGTCTAGATAACATCTAGTATTGAGTTTTGAACAACAAGGAAGACGGTATGGAGTCTTATAATGTTTATCATATGTCTTTTATGTGAGTTTTGCTGTACCGTTCATCCTTGTGTTTGTTTCAAATAACCTTGCTAGCCTAAACCTTGTATCGAGAGGGAATACTTCTCATGCATCCAAAATCCTTGAGCCAACCACTATGCCATTTGTGTCCACCATACCTACCTACTACATGGTATTTATCCGCCATTCCAAAGTAAATTGCTTGAGTGCTACCTTTAAAACTCCATCATTCACCTTTGCAATATATAGCTCATGGGACAAATAGCTTAAAAACTATTGTGGTATTGAATATGTACTTATGCACTTTATCTCTTATTAAGTTGCTTGTTGAGCGATAACCATGTTTCGGGGACGCCATCAACTATTCTTTGTTGGATATCATGTGAGTTGCTATGCATGTCCGTCTTGTCCGAAGCAAGAGAGATCTACCACCTTCATGGTTGGAGCATGCATATTGTTAGAGAAGAACTTTGGGCCGCTAACTAAAGCCATGATTCATGGTGGAAGTTTCAGTTTGGACATATATCCTCAATCTCATATGAGAATAATAATTGTTGCCACATGCTTATGCATTAAAGAGGAGTCCATTATCTGTTGTCCATGTTGTCCCGGTATGGATGTCTAAGTTGAGAATAATCAAAAGCGAGAAATCCAAAATACGAGCTTTCTCCTTAGACCTTTGTACAAGCGGCATGGAGGTACCCCATTGTGACACTTGGTCAAAACATGTGCATTGCAAAGATCCGGTAGTCCAAGTTAATTAGGACAAGGTGCGGGCACTATTAGTATACTATGCATGAGGCTTGCAACTTGTAAGATATAATTTACATAACTCATATGCTTTATTACTACCGTTGACAAAATTGTTTCATGTTTTCAAAATAAAAGCTCTAGCACAAATATAGCAATCGATGCTTTCCTCTTTGAAGGACCATTCTCTTTACTTTTATGTTGAGTCAGTTCACCTATCTCTCTCCACCTCAAGAAGCAAACACTTGTGATTAACTGTGCATTGATTCTTACATATTTGCATATTGCACTTGTTATATTACTCTATGTTGACAATTATCCATGAGATATACATGTTACAAGTTGAAAGCAACCGCTGAAACTTAATCTTCCTTTGTGTTGCTTCAATGCCTTTACTTTGATTTATTGCTTTATGAGTTAACTCTTATGCAAGACTTATTAATACTTGTCTTGAAGTACTATTCATGAAAAGTCTTTGCTTTATGATTCACTTGTTTACTCATGTCATTACCATTGTTTTGATCGCTGTATTCACTACATATGTTTACAAATAGTATGATCAAGGTTATGATGGCATATCACTTCAGAAATTATCTTTGTTATCGTTTTACTCGCTCGGGACGAGCGAGAACTAAGCTTGGGGATGCTTGATACGTCTCCGACGTATCGATAATTTCTTATGTTCTATGCCATATTATTGATGATACCTACATGTTTTATGCACACTTTATGTCATATTCGTGCATTTTCCGGAACTAACCTATTAACAAGATGCCGAAGTGCCAGTTCTCGTTTTCTCGTTGTTTTTGGTTTCAGAAATCCTAGTAACGAAATATTCTCGGAATTGGACGAAACGAAGACCCGAGGGCCTATTTTTCCACGGAGCTTCCGGAAGACCGAAGAACACACGAAGTGGGGCCACGAGGTGGCGACACCACAAGGCGGCGCGGCCCGGGGGGCCCGCGCCGCCCTATGGTGTGGCCCCCTCGTCCGGCCCCCGACTCTGCCCTTCCGCCTACTTAAAGCCTCCGTCGCGAAACCCACGATGCGAAAAACCACGATACGGAAAACCTTACCGAGACGCCGCCGCCGCCGATCCCATCTCGGGGATTACTGGAGATCTCCTCCGGCACCTCGCCGGAGAGGGGACTCATCTCCCGGAGGACTCTACACCGCCATGGTCGCCTCCGGAGTGATGAGTGAGTAGTTCACCCCCGGACTATGGGTCCATAGCAGTAGCTAGATGGTTGTCTTCTCCTCATTGTGCTTCATTGTTGGATCTTGTGAGCTGCCTAACATGATCAAGATCATCTATCCGTAATTCTATATGTTGTGTTTGTCGGGATCCGATGGATAGAGAATACCATGTCATGTTAATTATCAAGTTATTACACATGTGTTGTTTATGATCTTGCATGCTCTCCGTTTCTAGTAGAGGCTCTGGCCAAATTTTTACTTTTAACTCCAAGAGGGAGTATTTATGCTCGATAGTGGGTTCATGCTGCATTGACACCTGGGACAGTGACAGAAAGTTCTAAGGTTGTGTTGTGCTGTTGCCACTAGGGATAAAACATTGGCGCTATGTCCAAGGATGTAGTTGTTGATTACATTACGCACCATACTTAATGCAATTGTCTGTTGCTTTGCAACTTAATACTGGAAGGGGTTCGGATGATAACCTGAAGGTGGACTTTTTAGGCATAGATGCAGTTGGATGGCGGTCTATGTACTTTGTCGTAATGCCCAATTAAATCTCACTATACTTATCATGTCATGTATGTGCATTGTTATGCCCTCTCTATTTGTCAATTGCCCGACTGTAATTTGTTCACCCAACATGCTTTTATCTTATGGGAGAGACACCTCTAGTGAGCTGTGGACCCCGGTCCATTCTTTAATACTGAAATACAAATCTGCTGCAATACTTGTTTTACTTGTTTTCTCTGCAAACAATCATCTTCCACACAATACGGTTAATCCTTTGTTACAGCAAGCCGGTGAGATTGACAACCTCACTGTTTCGTTGGGGCAAAGTACTTTGGTTGTGTTGTGCTGGTTCCACGTTGGCGCCGGAATCTTTGGTGTTGCGCCGCACTACATCCCGCCGCCATCAACCTTCAACGTGCTTCTTGGCTCCTCCTGGTTCGATAAACCTTGGTTTCTTTCTGAGGGAAAACTTGCTGCTGTGCGCATCATACCTTCCTCTTGGGGTTGCCCAACGAACGTGTGAAATACACGCCATCAATGAGCGGGAAATAGGATTTCCGCAAATTCACTAATATGGTATTTTCCCATTTCTTCCGTAGCCCAACTAAATAACCAGCATTAGTAAGCCCGTAGGATGCTGGCCCAAGATGCAAACTGATCCTAGCCACGTCTCAATATGGCGACCAGGACACTAACAACTGGTTATTTCTCAACCATAACCATCCTGGTGCAGGAAAAATTTCTTCGTACCCATCCTCATGAACTGTCATGCGGCCAGTTCTTTTACCATCCCATTCCTTCAGGTAAACAAATAACTATCGGTTAACCATCCCCGCTTTAGCTAGTAACTATGAGCCCAAAATAAAATGACAACATGGTACGATGATGGGGAGTTTATGAAGGAGAGGCGAGCGTTTAAGAGTTGAAATTTGGGGGCTACGGTGGTTGGGGACGGGAGGAGAAATGTGAGCACAGTAATATTAGGGTTTTCTGGTAGAGTAATGCTATAGTTACGGGATGATTCCTACGCACAAAATTCTACGGACTGATGTGCAATCATGAATTGGCTAAGGAAATTTCGTCAAAGCAACTGGTGCATGCAAATTCTAATCACACGCTTCCACTTTTGCTCGTAAGAAAGTTTCCGTAACCCCAGCCGGTAAGTGTAGGATTATTGTTTCTAGTATCAATATATACCTATTTTGTACCCTACTGCCACATGTCATGTGTCTAATAAGGATTTCACGATTATCGGGTATGCATAGTGGTAACACAGATCCATCCCCACCTTACCTAATGGGGAGAGTTTGCCTCCAATAAGACCCCTACGGGGATGAAGTACTAACTAAAACCGCCACCTAATAAGTGAATTAATCACCGGGATCGGCGAATGGGGCCCATTGCCAAATTGAGCCACTTCCGAACAGAAGTCACGAGCCGGGATTCAGGAGGCCAGTTGGATCGTTCCTGATTCATTCATTCTCGTTCGTCTTTTCATCTCCTCTTCCAACCGTACCATGGCACGGCAGCAAAAATAGGCGATGTCGACGCGCAAGGGCGACGACCTACGTTCCGCTTCAGCCTTCAGCTTGTAGATCCGAACGGTGAGTGGTGGCGCCCGCTCGCTTCCTTGCGAAGATGTCATCGTAGCTCAGCTGAAGTTGTGGTCCTTTATTAGGCTTTAGGGTTGAATTTAAACTACTGAGGTCAAAAGGTTTGAACAACTATACTTTCCACTTATCGAGCTGGAATCTTCCAGGATGATCACTTTAAGTATTTTAGCAGTTAAACCATTTGGGCAGGATCCTGGTCATTCCCTAGACACTAGGAGGTAGCGCCGGCCGGCATCGATTTCTCGCGGCATGGTGTTGCAAAGGCTGGTCTGTCCTGCCGTGTGTGGTTGGCGGCGAAGCTGCAAAAAGGGGGTTGATGTGGTGCGAGTGGCGATGCTACGAATGGTGCTCGGTTGAGCTGCAAAAGAAGGGCTATGATGCTGCAAATAGTTAGTGCTAGTGCTTCAAATTGTCAGCGGTGTGCTTTAAACATTAAACGAACGGTGTTGCCAACAGTTAGTGGTGATGCTACAAAAGGTCAGCAACGGTGCTACAAACGGTCACTAATGGTGCTACCAATAGTTAGTATCAGTGCTTCAAGAAGCAATTGGCGGTGCTGTCAGCAGGAGTTGAAATGCTGGCAGGAGTCCACCGGGAGGGGTAGTTCTCGATATTACAATAGTATAAATTTTTTGCTATTGATGTTACGCCGTTCTTCTAGTTCAGTATTATTCTTGTGCTACAATCTCTCCGACGAGGTCTCCGGTGAGGTCTCCAACAAGTCTCTAGCGAGGTCTGTGTTTGACGGGTCTTTTCTGTTTTACTTTCTAGATGAACCGTTTTTGCTTCAATCAAGCAAAAGTGGGGCTTTTTTTTTGCGATGTAGCATATTAATGATTTTGCCTAAAAGTGGACATGTATCAGCATGTGAAGCAGGAGGCTGGAAGGTTTGGTGTCTCCGGAGGATTGCTAGGGCTATCCTTCCTATATTTCAAAATAAGTGTCGGTGGTCTAAATATATCTAAACAGGTTCTATGTACAGGTCCACTCATTTTGGTGAAAAACGCAACACTTTTTTTTGACTATCAATACTATATATTTACTTGATAAATAATACATGATATATGAATATACATGATGTCTCCAGTGATTACAAAATAAAATTACAAAATAAAGTCTACAAAATACCAACAAATTTTTGATGTTTTCAACCTTTTTATTTTTCCATGACACAATCTGTACTTTCCTGAAGGTAGCTAAAGATAGATATTAAACCATAGAACCGTAAATACAAAAGAAGATTCTCCTATAATTTTATTTTGAGTCACAATAAAAAGGCTACATGCACACACTCATGTGTTATATTAGTCAATCAATATCGGTAAGAGTACCAACACGAGCATGCCATGGAAAACCAATCGAATAGTTGTTGGGAAATCGAGAGCACAAATCACCATTGTCGCGGATGTAGCCGCGAGGAAAAATATTGCGAGGTAAATTCTGTTCGCGACAACCATGAGATAAAAAAATCAAAATCGATGTGACGAAGCAAGACCTCAAGGCCCATACCTGGACAATTGTAATCTTCCATCACACCATGAACGTCGGAATGGAGATCTCGCTTATTTTGGAAGATGTCATCTCTATTGAGGCGGAGCCAAAAATAAAACGGCTACCAAAACCATAACCTAATCTATTGAAAACACTATTTTTATTAAAAACATCACGAATAGATCGGGTTCCCCACCACTACCAATGTGGCGAGAGATGTCGCATGAGGGGGCGTGGAACCGATCTATGAAAAACATGGAGGTGGAGGCGGCGCTAAGTTTCGGTCGTCATGTCTGGCTTGTTCATTCACCAGACCCAGTTTGTATTCCTTTAAACCTTCCTGTACCGTAAAGTGACGGCTGTTTTCCTCAAAAAAAAAAAAGTAATAGTAGTATCTTCAATTCGTACCTAAATTTAATCACCAAATCTTTTATTGAACAAATGGATAACGCAACTTACAAATTTCCCTTTTATTGAACACAACCGATCTGTTACAGTACTATCTCCAAATCAAGTAAAATCAACAACACAGTTTAGCCATAGACGAGCACCACCATGAACTAACAATACATGAGTGACATCACCAATACGAGGAACGTCAGCAGACAGAGAAACACAAAAATTCCCGAGCGCCGGCCCACCTCGCCGTCGCTTCTCTTCTCCTCCTCGTAGCAGCTAGCGATGTCTTTGTTGCCTGAACTCACCGCATCGCCATCGTCCTCCGTGTCCGTAGCCTCGCTCTCCTTCTCGTGTTTCTCCTCGTCGTCGTCATCGTCATCCTTCTCCGTGTCCTCGCCCCCCTTCTCATGTTCCTCCTCGTCATCATCGCTATACTCCGAACTCCCGGCCTCCTCGTCCTCCTCCATGTCCAGAGGCTCCAGAGGACACACAATACCCCCGAAGTAGACGGCGACCCCATCGTTGGTATCGTCGCTCTCGGTGTCAGCATCATCAGCACCGGAGTCGGAGTTGGAGTAGCCTCCCTGCAGCGTCACGTAGAAACAGAACTCCTCGTCGAGCAACACCGGGGTCTGCAGCACCACCTCGGGCTTCTCAGCCGACAGCGTCGCCAGTAGAAGGTCCCGCGTGCCGATCTCGACGCGGGCGTCCACGGCACCCTGGCCGTCGTCAGCCTGGCCGACGAGGGAGACCTCGTCGACCCAGATGGGCTCATCGGGCCTCGGGGTTAGCCTGTGCCCGCAGTAGCCGCTCTTGGCCACCAGGCCCCAGCGGTACGCGGCTCGCTGCTGCTCGTCCATGGCCATGCCCTGATCCAAATCGCCGAGCACGAAGACGTTCCTGTGCTCTTCGTGATCGAACGAGGCCGGACGGAGCGCTTGCTTTGTGCGCCATGAAACGCAGCCCTTGCCCTGCTTATATTGATCTCGGGAGGGCTTGCCGACTCCGACTCCTGCTCTGAGAGGAATCGTCGGTTACAAAGTAGGAACTGACTGTTCTACGATGAGTCCTACTACTCTGAGAGGAATCGGAGGGATTTCGACTGTCGCTGAGACGCTGACACATCCTGATTAAGATTCGGACGGATAGTGCAGTTGGAGTACTACTAGTACAGTACCTTTTCCGTCTCCCGTATCTCCAAGGGCAATATTACAGCCATTGCTTTCCTTCGACAAATGTATGTTCCGTGTTTACGTTTCGTGAGAGGCATTTTTCCAGGGACGTGGCTACACAGTGCCCGGTTACCGGTTAGTCTTAGAGGGTGCCCCTTCCAAAAATAGAAAGTCACATGCAACAGGTCCCCACATGTTCCAAAAATAGAAACCTCCGTTCCGCGTCCGAGTGTGAGAAAAACCAGTTTCCTTGCGCATTAAAAAACCGGACCAGCAATTACCTCTCCGGTCCCCCCAGTCTCGGCCCATTTCACACCGGCGATGGACTCAAAGGAGAACGTGCACATGGCTACAGTCCACACCTTCTCCATCCGCATGTGCAAAATAATATTTTATACAGTACTAAAATGATTTAAAAAAAGTAAGGAGTAAAAATCATCCGAGAGATGAATTTTTTTGTCGCTACCGATTAACTATGGATTTCTTCTTTGCTGTCTTTCGCTGCGTGGGCAAACTTCATCCAGTTTCAAAAAAAGTACATCCCCCTCATAAAAACAACAGATACAAGATAGTTTAGGATCTAATTGAGATGTAAATATTGCAGCAATGGATGTAGAAAAAAAGTAAAAATTACATCTTGATGCACGAAAAATTGGACCACAAAATAAGTGTTTTATACTTTGCCATTCATCATTTTGGATGTAGAAAATGACAAAAAATACATCTAGATACGTAAGTTTTATGTATAGTTGGAGAAAAAATACATCTCAGAATTTATCATTTCTAGATGTAAAAAAAGGTACGAAAGTACATCCAATTGTAAAATATTACAGACAGAATCGGGGGAAAAATATTAATCTTACATCCTTGCGTGAGGAAAGATCTGGTGAACAAGCACTGCCAATAAAGTCTTAAAATTTCTGTACACACATGAAGACCAAACCGATCTCTGTTCGCATCTCAATGAAATACATGAACAGGAGGTTAATCAGGAATTTACCTGCGCGCGAACACACGGCCGAGCGTCGGAGCTGTCGTTTCACTCGATGAAAACAAATCCAGCAGAAGCCAGCTGCACCAAGTTCGCATTACCGCCGGCCACCGCGCGCCCAGGCTATCAAGCTCGCGCCGCCCATGCGTAGCGACGGAGTGGCCACCTCCTTGCGCGTGCGGCCCTCCCCCATCCCGTTGCTGTGCCGGCAAGGCAGACGACGGGCGCGAGCGCGATGGCCCTGTGCTCTCCCCGTCGGCGGGAGACGCCGAGAGTGCTTCCCACCAGCCCCACACTTCTCTCCTCCGCCGGCATCCGGATCCTGTCGATGGGGGACTACTCTCGTTTTCGACCAGGAGTTTCGTGGGGTTGGGGATAAGAACGACTGGACGAAAAGATAGCGAACTGCACGTGGTCCACGGAGAGAAGGTCATCTGAACCGCGCGATCGCGATCCGACGTGCCAAAAAGGTGGGCACCGCGTAAGACACAGTGGTGCCTAGGCAGGAATTAGATTTCGGGTTTTTCCAGATCTATTTCCAACAGGACACAGAGTTCGGCTGGGAAAAAATTCAAAGATATCCATGGGCGGAGCTTTAGCCCGGCAGGCCCGGGCAGGCTTCGTCCCCTGTTGGCGTGCGTGCGTGCGGGGATTAGAGCTCAAAACGTTCTCAAACGACGCCGGATCGAGTATTTGAGGGATGCTTCGTGCCGCATTTGGGGCGTGCCGCTCTCCAGCCACGGCCACCAAAACGCACCCAAACATTAAAGTAACTCATTATTGAGAAATGCTACACTTACGTGATTATTTCTACGGGATTGACTTACGGGAGGATGTGGCTGCAGATGATTTGTTGCAAAACAGTTCCCCTCCCGTGATTGCAGGCCCATGATGCATCCATAACCCACCACCTCATCCCGTAAGACATTTTTGTAAGAAGATTTACGTAAGTGTAGCGTTATTGCTCATTATTTTCATTTTTATTTCATTAGAGAGAAGAAATTTGTAGGTACAATTGAGATTTTCAAAGTAGTGCAACATATTAAAATAAATTTAAGAGAGAAGTCCAATTTACCCTCTAAACTTGTCTCAAAGTTCAGCTTACAACCCTCAACTTTATTTTGATTCAACTTTCAACCCTGAATTCTAAAAACGATTCATAATCACCCCTTGCATTGTCTTAAGCCGGGTTTTCTTGTCAGGTAATGTATTGTATTGGTAAAATAGTGCGTACATGTATTCTATGTCTTTAACTCTTCATCTTCAACAATATTCTTCATTTTCAACTCTTTCCTCGTCGGAATAAAAATACCTCCCCCGCGGCTCGCTGCGCTGCGTGGTGGTTGCCCCGTGTTGGCGGAAGGCTGGGGCGCGACAGGTGATGTAGAGGGCAGACCCTGGGTGTTATTGTCCGATGGAGGAACCCCTCTGCGGTCGCCATGGTCTCGTTCCAGGGTGTTATTGTCCGATGGAGGAACTCCTTCTTTGCCGCTGCCACTTCCTCAGCCGCCTCCTCCGCCTACAGCCGTCTCCACCTTGCATCTACATCCTCTTCCTCCTCGTCCTCATGGCCATCGTTGGCCTCCCAATCTTCTTTCCGGTCATCCGTCGGCTGGGAATTAGAGCTGCTAAGTGTGGAAATTATGTCCCATCAATGGAGCCATTCAGGCCGCTTCCCCTTGCTATCGGTGTCCGATGACAAAGAGAGGTTGCTCCTAGTCAGAGAGGAGAGGAGAGATGAAGGGCGCCGGCCGGTTGGAGATAGGAATGCGTAGACATAGGGGTTTTATTGAGCGGGGATGAATGGCGGGGAAGATATCAAAGAAGGCAGCGGTTGCTCTTCCGTGGAGTCCGCGCTCTGATCTAGCGGTTCGCGCGATTGATCAACGCGGTTGCCACTGCGGCGGTTCTCCTTCCCAGCAACTTCACCATCATCACGCGTCAATAATAACTCCTTCGCAAGGTAGGCGACGGTTGGGCATCGTTCGTGTGTCAATGACACGTCGGGCCCGCCACTCCCCGTCTTGCTTCTCCCTCTGTCCGGCGCGCCCGAAGCGTCCCCTGTGGAGCGCTGAACACCGTATTGGGCCGCGCTGGCATAAGAAGGGTTTGAGACGTGTGACTGGTGCCGCAAATATCTTTGGGAGACGAGACTAGAGATGCTCTTAAGGCACGCACGCACGCAGCTGCTCCTCCTCACTCCCTCTTATTAGGCCGGCCCAACCACCCAGAGAGGTTATCTACATTTTTTACTATGAAACCTTTCAGATTTTGAAAAAAAAATCATATCTAAAAACCATTCAGATTAAAAAATTTGCCCGAATTTGAAATTTTTCTCGAATTTGAAAATTGCTCCAAATTAAAATCCGCTAGAATTTCAAATTTGCTCCAATTTAAAATTTTATTGAATTTAAATTTGCCTCAAATTTGAAAAATGCTCCAAATTAAAATCTACTCGAATTTAAAATTTTCTCCAATTTAAAATTTTGTCGAATTTAAAATTTGCTCGGATTTGAAAAGGTTCAAAAATAGAAAAACAAAAAAGGGAAAACAGAAAACCCAAAAAAAAAGAGTTTTTTGCTTGCCCTTTTTTGTTTGAAAAACGAAAGAGAGAAAAAGAAAAAAAATGAAAAACCACAAAAAAACCACCCAAAGTAGAGAAGAACCGAAAAAACAAAAGAACGGAAAACTCAAGATGGGCCGTGGCCCGCTTCCTCCTGCACGTGTGCGGGCGTTTATCCGCCCCGCTCCTAGGCGGGGAATATGTTTTTCTCTCCAAAAAAAAGGCGGGGAATATGTTTTGGCTAATTAGTTGCTAATCCGTGAGATGTAGCTTCTTTCCCGAGCAACAAATCCACGGGGTTCCCTATTCCCCGCTCGTTAGCGCGTCGGCGCGTGCATCGCCTGAAGTCAACTCCGAATGGGCCAGCCCATTAGTCTGTTTGATCGAGAAAATAGTACTGTAAATTCTTCTTTTGTTTTGGTACAACAAGTGAGCCACAATGCAGTGTTGTCAACTCCTCCCCTCCCCTCCCCGTCTGAGACCAGGGATCAAATCCCGGTACCTACACGGATGCAGACACTTTTTTCAAACTTAGACA
Organism: Lolium rigidum; assembly: GCF_022539505.1. Lineage (NCBI taxonomy): Eukaryota > Viridiplantae > Streptophyta > Magnoliopsida > Poales > Poaceae > Lolium > Lolium rigidum. The sequence continues at coordinate 357,392,280 of NC_061508.1, forward strand.
GAATTCGAAACCGAGCAAAATTTGTACAAATTTCAAAACCGAGCAAAAATTAAATCTGAGCAAATTTCAGAACCAACAAAAACTTTATAATTTGCTCGATTTTAAAATAGCTCCTATTAAGAAAATTTTCAAATTTAAAATTTGCTCGAATTTAAACATTGCTCAAATTTGAAATTTTCTCGAATTAGGAAAATATTATCAAAAACTGAAAATGGAAATCTCAAAAAACCGCAAAAAACAAAAACAAAAAAACAAAAAACAAAAACCGATAGAAAATAATCTAACCAGCAAAAAATAAAAGAAAATACGAAAATACGAAAGCAGAGAAATATGAGAAAGATGGGCCACGGCCCGCTCGCTTTTCCACACTAGCGGGGGTTAATCTGCCCCGCTAATGAGAGGGAAATAGGATTTCCGCAAATTCACCGATATGGTCTTTTCCCATTTCTTTCGTAGCCTAACTAAATAACCAGCATTAGTAAGCCCATAGGATGCTGGCCCAAGATGCAAACTGATCATAGCCATGTCTCAATATGGCGACCACTAGTTATTTCTCAACCATAACCATCCTCGTGCAGGAAAAATTTCTCCGTCCCCATCCCCATGAACTGTCATGGGGTCAGTTCTTTTACCAACCCATTCCCATCAGGTAAACAAATAACCATCGGTTAACCATCCCCGCTTTAGCTAGTAACTATGAGCCCAAAATAAAATGACAAAATGGTACGACGATGGAGAGTTTATGAAGGAGAGGCAAGCGTTTGAGAGTTGAGATTTGGGGGCTACGGCGGTGATGTCTACGGGTGCTTCTATTCTTGTAGACAGTGTTGGGCCTCCAAGAGCAGAGGTTTGTAGAACAGCAACAAGTTTCCCTTAAGTGGATCACCCAAGGTTTATCGAACTCAGGGATGAAGTGGTCAAAGATATCCCTCTCAAGCAACCCTGCAACCACAAAGCAAGAAGTCTCTTGTGTCCCCACCACACCTAATACACTTGTCAGATGTATAGGTGCACTAGTTCGGCGAAGAGATAGTGAGATGCAAGTAATATGGATGAGTATGAGTGGTAATAGCAATCTGAATAAAATATGGCAGCGAGTAAACATGCAACAAAACAGTAAACAAACGGAGATTCGATGTATGGAAACAAGGCCTAGGGATCCTGCTTTCACTAGTGGACACTCTCAACAATGATCACATAATAGAACCACTCTACACTCTCTTGTTGGATGATGAACATCACTAATTGTGTAGGATTACACGAACCCTCAATGCCGGAGTTAACAAGCTCCACAATATTCGATATTCATGTTTAAATAACCTTAGAGTGCATGATAGATCAACACAACTACACCAAGTACTAACATAGCATGCACACTATCACCATCACACTATGAAGGAGGCATAGATCATATCAATACTATCATAGCAATAATTAACTTCATAATCTACAAGAGATTACAATCATAACCTACGCCAAGTACTACACGATGCACACACTGTCACCATTACACCGTGGAGGAGGAATAGACTACTTTAATAACATCACTAGAGTAGCACATAGAATAGTAGTGATACAAAGCACATTGCAATCATAAAGGGATATAAATAAGCACTTCACTATGCTATTCATAACAGTGAATAAGTATTATGTGAAATATAGCCTAAGAGACCCACACGGTGCACACACTATCACCTTTACACACGTGGGACAAGGAGTCTCCGGAGATCACATAAGTAAAATCCACTTGATTAGCATAATGACATCTAGATTACAAGCATCATCATATGAATCTCAATCATGTAAGGCAACTCATGAGATTATTGTATTGAAGTACATAGGGAGAGAGATTAACCACATAGCTACCGGTACAACCCTTAGCCTCGATGGAGAACTACTCCCTCCTCATGGGACACAACAGTGTTGATGAAGATGGCGGTGGAGATGGCAGCGGTGTCGATGGAGAAGCCTTCCGGGGGCACTTCCCCGTCCTGGCGGCGTGCCGGAACAGAGACTCCTGTCCCCCAGATCTTGGCTTCGCGATGGCGGCGGCTCTGGAAGGTTTCTCGTACCGTGGCTTTTCCGTCTCGAAGATTTAGGTCAGGGACCTTTAAATAGGTGAAGAGGCAGAGTCGGAGGGCTGACGAGGCGATGACACAATAGGGGGGTGCGGCCCACCCCCTGGCCGCGCTGGCCTGTCATCTGGGGCCCACAGGGCCCTCCTCTGGTGGCTCTCGGGTGTTCTGGAAGCTTCATGCAATTCTAAGATGCTGGACGTTGATTTCGTCCAATTCCGAGAATATTTCCTTACTAGGATTTCTGAAACCAAAAACAGCAGAAAACAGGAACTGGCACTTCGGCATCTCGTCAATAGGTTAGTTCCAGAAAATGCATAATAATGACATAAAGTGTGAACAAAACATGTAGGTATTGTCATAAAACAAGCATGGAACATAAGAAATTATTGATACGTTGGAGACGTATCAGCATTCCCAAGCTTAGTTCCTACTCGTCCCGAGTAGGTAAACGATAACAAAGATAATTTCTGAAGTGACATGCTACCAACATGATCTTCATCATACTATTGTAAATCATATGAGATGAATGCAGCGATTCAAAGCAATGGTAAAGACAATGAGTAAACAATTGAATCATATAGCAAAGACTTTTCATGAATAGTACTTTCAAGAAAAGCATCAATAAGTCTTGCATAAGAGTTAACTCATAAAGCAATAAATTCATAGTAAAGGTATTGAAGCAACACAAAGGGAGATTAAGTTTCAGCGGTTGCTTTCAACTTGTAACATGTATATCTCATGGATAGTTGTCAACATAAAGTAATATGATGAATGCACATATGCAAGTATGTAAGAATCAATGCACAGTTAACACAAGTGTTTGCTTCTAAGGTGGAAGGAAGTGGGTAAACTGACTCAACATAAAAGTAGAAGAAAGGCCCTTCAAAGAGGGAAGCATGGATTGCTATATTTGTGCTAGAGCTTTTATTTTGAAAACATAAAGAGAGCATAAAAATAAAGTTTTGAGAGGTGTTTGTTGTTGTCAACGAATGGTAGTGGGCACTCTAACCCCCTTGCCAGACAAACCTTCAAAGAGCGGCTCCCATGAAACATTTTTATTTTTGGGTGGCACTCCTTCCAACCTTTACTTTCACAAACCATGGCTAACCGAATCCTCGGGTGCACCGTCAACGATCTCATACCATGAAGGAGTGCCTTTTTATTTTAGTTTTGTTTAGATGACACTCCTCCCCACCTTTGCTTTCTCAAGCCATGGCTAACCGAATCCTCGGGTGCCGTCCAACAATCACATACCATGGAGGAGTGTCTATTTTTAAAATTATGAAAGTTAATTAATTTGGGACTGGGAATCCCATTGCCAGCTCTTTTTGCAAAATTATTGGATAAGCGGATGATGCCACTAGTCCATTGGTGAAAGTTGCCCAACAAGATTGAAAGATAAACACCACATACTTCCTCATGAGCTATAAAATATTGACACAAATAAGAGGTAATAACTTTTGAAGTGTTTAAAGATAGCACTCAAGCAATTTACTTTGGAATGGCGGAGAAATACCATGTAGTAGGGAGGTATGGTGGACACAAATGGCATAGTTTTGGCTCAAGGATTTGGATGCACAAGAAGTAATCCTTCTCAATACAAGGCTTAGGCTAGCAAGGTTATTTGAAGCAAACACAAGTATGAACCGGTACAGCAAAACCCACATAAAAACATATTGCAAGCATTATAAGACTCTACACTGTCATCCTTGTTGCTCAAACCCTTACTAGAAAATATCTAGACTTTAGAGAGACCAATCATGCAAACCAAATTTGAACAAGCTCTATGTATTTCTTCACTAATAGGTGCAAAGTATATGATGCAAGAGCTTAAACATGATCTATAACAATTGCCAAGTATCAAATTATCCAAGACGTTCTACCAATTACCACATGTAGCATTTTCCGTTTCCAACCATATAACAATTAACGAAGCAGTTTATCCTTCTCCATGAAAATTAAAAGCTAAGAACACATGTGTTCATATGAACCAGCGGAGCGTGTCTCTCTCCCACACAAGCATGAATTTATTCAAACCAAAGCAAAAACAAAAGCAAACAGACGCTCCAAGTAAAATACATAAGATGTGACCGAATAAAAATATAGTTTCAAGAGAAGAAACCTGATAATTTGTCGATGAAGAAGGGGATGCCTTGGGCATTGATACGCGTACAACACGCGTCCGTTGGGAACCCCAAGAGGATGGTGTGATGCGTATGATGGCGTGTATTTCACACGTTCGTTGGGCAACCCCAAGAGGAAGGTATGATGCGCACAGCAGCAAGTTTTCCCTCAGAAAGAAACCAAGGTTTATCGAACCAGGAGGAGCCAAGAAGCACGTTGAAGGTTGATGGCGGCGGGATGTAGTGCGGCGCAACACCGGAGATTCCGGCGCCAACGTGGAACCCGCACAACACAACCAAGCTACTTTGCCCCAACGAAACAGATGAGGTTGTCAATCTCACCGGCTTGCTGTAACAAAGGATTAACCGTATTGTGTGGAAGATGATTGTTTGCAGAGAAAACAAGTAGAAACAAGTATTGCAAGTAGATTGTATTTCAGTAAAGAGAATTGGACCGGGGTCCACAGCTCACTAGAGGTGTCTCTCCCATAAGACGAACAAGCATGTTGGGTGAACAAATTACAGCTTGGGCAATTGACAAATAAAGAGAGCATGACAATGCACATACATATCATGATGAGTATAGTGAGATTTAATTGGGCATTACGACAAAGTACATAGACCGCCATCCAACCGCATCTATGCCTAAAAAGTCCACCTTCAGAGTTATCATCCGAACCCCCTCCAAGTATTAAGTTGCAAACAACAGACAATTGCATTAAGTATGGTGCGTAATGTAATCAACAACTACATCCTTAGACATAGCATCAATGTTTTATCCCTAGTGGCAACAACGACAACACAACCTTAGAACTTTCCGTCACTCGTCCTGTGTGTCAATGCATGCATGAACCCACTATCGAGCATAAGTACTCCCTCTTGGAGTTAAAAGCATCTACTTGGCCGGAGCATCTACTAATAACGGAGAGCATGCAAGATCATAAACAACACATAAGCATAACTTTGATAATCAACATAACAAGTATTCTCTATTCATCGGATCCCAACAAACGCAACATATAGAATTACATATAGATGATCTTGATCATGATAGGCAGCTCACAAGATCCGACAATGATAGCACAATGGGGAGAAGACAACCATCTAGCTACTGCTATGGACCCATAGTCCAGGGGTAGACTACTCACTCATCACTCCGGAGGCGACCATGGCGGTGTAGAGTCCTCCGGGAGATGAATCCCCTCTCCGGCAGGGTGCCGGAGGCGATCTCCGGGATCCCCCGAGATGGGATCGGCGGCGACGGCGTCTCGCAATGTTTTCCGTATCGTGGCTCTCGGCATCGGGGGTTTCGTCACGGAGGCTATTTGTAGGCGGAAGGGCAGGTCAAGAGGCGGCACGGGGGCCCAAACCACAGTGCCGGCGCGGCCAGGGGTGGGGCCGCGCCGCCCTAGGGTTTGGCCACCCCGTGGCCCCTCTTCGTCTCTCCTTCGGACTTCCGGAAGCTTCGTGAGAAAATAGGCCCCTGGGCTTTAATTTCGTCCAATTCCGAGAATATTTCGTTACTAGGATTTCTGAAACCAAAAACAGCAGTAAAACAAAGAATCGGCACTTCGGCATCTTGTTAATAGGTTAGTTCCGTAAAATGCACGAATATGACATAAAGTGTGCATAAAACATGTAGATAACATCAATAATGTGGCATGGAACACAAGAAATTATCGATACGTTGGAGACGTATCAGCATCCCCAAGCTTAGTTCTCGCTCGTCCCGAGCAGGTAAAACGATAACAAAGATAATTTCTGGAGTGACATGCCATCATAAACTTGATCATACTATTTGTAAAGCATATGTAGAGAATGCAGCGATCAAAACAATGTGTATGTCATGAGTAAACAAGTGAATCATAAAGCAAAGACTTTTCATGAATAGCATTTCAAGACAAGCATCAATAAGTCTTGCATAAGAGTTAACTCATAAAGCAATAATTCAAAGTAAAGGTATTGAAGCAACACAAAAGAAGATTAAGTTTCAGCGGTTGCTTTCAACTTGTAACATGTATATCTCATGGATATTGTCAACATAGAGTAATATAATAAGTGCAATAAGCAAGTATGTAAGAATCAATGCACAGCTCACACAAGTGTTTGCTTCTTGAGGTGGAGAGAAATAGGTGAACTGACTCAACATTGAAAGTAAAAGAATGGTCCTCATAGAGGCAAAGCATCGATTGCTATATTTGTGCTAGAGCTTTGATTTTGAAAACATGAAACAATTTTGTCAACGGTAGTAATAAAGCATATGCATCATGTAAATTATATCTTATAAGTTGCAAGCCTCATGCATAGTGTACTAATAGTGCTCGCACCTTGTCCTAATTAGCTTGGACTACCTGGATTATCACCGCAATACATATGCTTTAACCAAGTATCACAAAGGGGTACCTCTATGCCGCCTCGTACAAAGGTCTAAGGAGAAAGCTCGCATTTGGATTTCTCGCTTTTGATTATTCTCAACTTAGACATCCATACCGGGACAACATAGACAACGGATAATGGACTCCTCTTTTAATGCTTTAAGCATTCAACAACAATTAATTCTTTTCTCATTAGAGATTTGAGGATGTTTGTCCAAAACTGAAACTTCCACCATGGAACATGGCTTTAGTTAGCGGCCCAATGTTCTTCTCTCACAATATGCATGCTCAAACCATTCAACTCAGTGTAGATCGCCCTTACTTCGTACAAGACGAACATGCATAGCAACTCACATGAAATTCAACAATGAGTTGATGGCGTTCCCCAAGCAAACATGGTTATCGCACAACAAGCAACTTAATAAGAGATAAAGTGCATAATTACATATTCAATACCACAATAGTTTTTAAGCTATTTGTCCCATGAGCTATATATTGCAAAGGTGAATGATGGAATTTTAAAGGTAGCACTCAAGCAATTTACTTTGGAATGGCGGGAAAATACCATGTAGTATAGGTAGGTATGGTGGACACAAATGGCATAGTGGTTGGCTCAAGTATTTTGGATGCATGAGAAGTATTCCCTCTCGATACAAGGTTTAGGCTAGCAAGGTTGTTTGAGGCAAACACAAGGATGAACTAGTACAGCAAAACTCACATAAAAGACATATTGAAAGCATTATAATACTCTATACCGTCTTCCTTGTTGTTCAAACTCAAAACTAGAAATTATCTAGACCTTAGAGAAACCAAATATGCAAACCAAATTTTAGCATGCTCTATGTATTTCTTCATTAATGGGTGCAAAGCATATGATGCAAGAGCTTAAACATGAGCACAACAATTGCCAAGTATCACATTACCCAAAACATTTATAGCAATTACTACATGTATCATTTTCCAATTCCAACCATATAACAATTTAACGAAGGAGAAACTTCGCCATGAATACTATGAGTAGAAACCAAGGACATATTTGTCCATAAGCTACAGCGGAGTGTGTATCTCTCCCATAAAGTGAATGCTAGGATCCATTTTATTCAAACAAAACAAAAACAAAAACAAAACGACGCTCCAAGAAAAAGCACATAAGATGTGGCCGAATAAAAATGTAGTTTCAGGGGAGGAACCCGATAATTTGTTGATGAAGAAGGGGATGCCTTGGGCATCCCCAAGCTTAGACGCTTGAGTCTTCTTGATATATGCAGGGGTGAACCACCGGGTGCATCCCCAAGCTTAGAGCTTTCACTCTCCTTGATCATGTTGCATCATACTCCTCTCTTGATCCTTGAAAACTTCCTCCACACCAAACTCGAAACAACTCATTAGAGGGTTAGTGCACAATATAAATTGACATATTCAGAGGTGACACACTCATTCTTAACACTTCTGGACATTGCATAATGCTACTGGACATTAGTGGATCAAAGAAATTCATCCAACATAGCGAAAGAGGCAATGCGAAATAAAAGGCAGAATCTGTCAAAACAGAACAGTTCGTATTGACGAATTTTAAAATGGCACCAGACTTGCTCAAATGAAAATGCTCAAATTGAATGAAAGTTGCGTACATATCTGAGGATCATGCACGTAAATTGGCATAATTTTCTGAGCTTCCTGCAGGGCAGTGGGCTCAGATTCGTGACAGCAAAGAAATCTGGAACTGCGCAGTAATCCAAATCTAGTACTTACTTTTCTATCAACGGCTTAACTTGGCACAACAAAACTCAAAACTAAGATAAGGAGAGGTTGCTACAGTAGTAAACAACTTCCAAGACACAAAATAAAAACAAAGTACTGTAGGTAAAAACATGGGTTGTCTCCCATAAGCGCTTTTCTTAACGCCTTTCAGCTAGGCGCAGAAAGTGTGTATCAAGTAACATCGAGAGATGAAGCATCAACATCATAATTTGTTCTAATGATAGAATCATAAGGTACCTTCATTCTCTTTCTAGGGAAGTGTTCCATACCTTTCTTGAGAGGAAATTGATATTTTATATTTCCTTCCCTCATATCAATAATAGCACCAACAGTTCGAAGAAAAGGTCTTCCCAATATAATTGGACAAGATGCATTGCATTCAATATCCAAGACAACAAAATCAACGGGAACAAGATTATTGTTAACGGTAATGCGAACATTATCAACTTTACCCAAAGGTTTCTTTGTAGAATGATCAGCAAGATTAACATCCAAATAACAATTTTTCAGCGGTGGCAAGTCAAGCATATTATAAATTTTCTCAGGCATAACAGAAATACTTGCACCAAGATCACATAAAGCATTACAATCAAAATCTTTAACCTTCATCTTAATGATGGGCTCCCAACCATCTTCTAGCTTTTTAGGAATAGAGGCTTCGCGCTCTAGTTTCTCTTCTCTAGCTTTTATGAGAGCATTTGTAATATGATGCGTGAAAGCCAAATTTATAGCACTAGCATTAGGACTTTTAGCAAGTTTTTGCAAGAACTTTATAACTTCAGAGATGTGGCAATCATCAAAATTCAAACCATTATAATCTAAAGCAATGGGATCATCATCCCCAATGTTGGAAAAAATTTCAGCAGCTTTATCGCAAGCAGTTTCAGCAGTTTTAGCAGCTTCGTGCAGTTTTTCGCGCTTTGCATTAGAAGTGGAAACATTGCTAACACCAATTCTTTTATTAGTATGAGTAGGAGGTGCAGCAACATGTGTAGCATTATCATTACTAATGGTGGTAATAGTCCAAACTTTAGCTATATTTTTCTCTTTAGCTAGTTTTTCATTTTCTTCTCTATCCCACCTAGCACGCAGTTCAGCCATTAATCTTATATTCTCATTAATTCTAACTTGGATGGCATTTGCTGTAGTAACAATTTTATTTTCAATGTCCCTATTAGGCATAACTTTCGATTTCAAAAGATCAACATCAGAGGCAAGACTATCAACTCTAGAAACAAGAATATCAATTTTATTGAGCTTTTCCTCAACAGATTTGTTAAAGGCAGTTTGTGTACTAATAAATTCTTTAAGCATGGCTTCAAGTCCAGGGGGTGAATTCCTATTATTGTTGTAAGAATTTCCATAAGAATTACCATAGCCGTTGCCATTATTATAAGGATATGGCCTATAGTTATTACTAGAATTGTTCCGATAAGCATTGTTGTTGAAATTATTATTTTTAATGAAGTTTACATCAACATGTTCTTCTTGTGCAACCAATGAAGCTAACGGAACATTATTAGGATCAACATTAGTCCTATCATTCGCAAGCATAGACATAATAGCATCAATTTTATCACTCAAGGAGGAGGATTCTTCGACTGAATTTACCTTCTTACCTTGTGGAGCTCTTTCCGTGTGCCATTCAGTAGTAATTTATCATCATATCATCAAGAAGTTTTGTAGCCGCCCCCAATGTGATGGACATAAAGGTACCTCCAGCAGCTGAATCCAATAAATTCCGCGAAGAAAAATTTAGTCCCGCATAGAAGGTTTGGATGATCATCCAAGTAGTCAGTCCATGGGTTGGGCAATTTTTAACCAGAGATTTCATTCTTTCCCAAGCTTGAGCAACATGTTCAGTATCTAATTGTTTAAAATTCATTATGCTACTCCTCAAAGATATAATTTTAGCAGGGGGATAATATCTACCAATAAAAGCATCCTTGCATTTAGTCCATGAATCAATACTATTCTTAGGCAGAGATAGCAACCAATCTTTAGCTCTTCCTCTTAATGAGAAAGGGAACAATTTTAGTTTAATAATATCACCATCTACATCTTTATATTTTTGCATTTCACATAGTTCAACAAAATTATTGAGATGGGCAGCAAGCATCATCGTAACTAATTCCGTAAAATTGATCTGTTCATGACAAGATTCAATAAAGCAGGTTTAATTTCAAAGAATTCTGCTGTAGTAGCAGGTGGAGCAATAGGTGTGCATAAGAAATCATTATTATTTGTGGTTGTGAAGTCACACAACTTAGTATTTTCAGCGTTGGCCATTTTAGCAATAGTAAATGAAGCAAACTAGATAAAGTAAATGCAAGTAAACTAATTTTTTTGTGTTTTCGATATAGCAAACAAGATAGCAAATAAAGTAGAACTAGCAACTAATTTTTTTGTATTTTGATTTAGTGCAGCAAACAAAGTAGTAAATAAAATAAAGCAAGACAAAAACAAAGTAAAGAGATTGAGAAGTGGAGACTCCCCTTGCAGCGTGTCTTGATCTCCCCGCAACGGCGCCGTAAAAAGAGCTTGATGGCGTGTATTTCACACGTTCGTTGGGCAACCCCAAGAGGAAGGTATGATGCGCACAGCAGCAAGTTTTCCTCGTAAAGAAACCAAGGTTTATCGAACCAGGAGGAGCCAAGAAGCACGTTGAAGGTTGATGGCGGCGGGATGTAGTGCGGCGCAACACCGGAGATTCCGGCGCCAACGTGGAACCCGCACAACACAACCAAGCTACTTTGCCCCAACGAAACAAGTGAGGTTGTCAATCTCACCGGCTTGCTGTAACAAAGGATTAACCGTATTGTGTGGAAGATGATTGTTTGCAGAGAAAACAGTAGAAACAAGTATTGCAGTAGATTGTATTTCAAGTAAAGAGAATTGGACCGGGGTCCACAGCTCACTAGAGGTGTCTCTCCCATAAGACGAACAAGCATGTTGGGTGAACAAATTACAGCTTGGGCAATTGACAAATAAAGAGAGCATGACAATGCACATACATATCATGATGAGTATAGTGAGATTTAATTGGGCATTACGACAAAGTACATAGACCGCCATCCAACCGCATCTATGCCTAAAAAGTCCACCTTCAGAGTTATCATCCGAACCCCTCCAGCATTAAGTTGCAAACAACGGACAATTGCATTAAGTATGGTGCGTAATGTAATCAACAACTACATCCTTAGACATAGCATCAATGTTTTATCCCTAGTGGCAACAAGCACAACACAACCTTAGAACTTTCTCATCACTCGTCCTGGTGTCAATGCAGGCATGAACCCACTATCGAGCATAAGTACTCCCTCTTGGAGTTAAAAGCATCTACTTGGCCGGAGCATCTACTAATAACGGAGAGCATGCAAGATCATAAACAACACATAAGCATAACTTTGATAATCAACATAACAAGTATTCTCTATTCATCGGATCCCAACAAACGCAACATATAGAATTACATATAGATGATCTTGATCATGATAGGCAGCTCACAAGATCCGACAATGATAGCACAATGGGGAGAAGACAACCATCTAGCTACCGCTATGGACCCATAGTCCAGGGGTAGACTACTCACTCATCACTCCGGAGGCGACCATGGCGGTGTAGAGTCCTCCGGGAGATGAATCCCCTCTCCGGCAGGGTGCCGGAGGCGATCTCCGGGATCCCCCGAGATGGGATCGGCGGCGACGGCGTCTCGCAATGTTTTCCGTATCGTGGCTCTCGGTACCGGGGGTTTCGTCACGGAGGCTATTTGTAGGCGGAAGGGCAGGTCAAGAGGCGGCACGGGGGCCCAAACCACAGGCCGGCGCGGCCAGGGGTGGGGCCGCGCCGCCCTAGGGTTTGGCCACCCCGTGGCCCCTCTTCGTCTCTCCTTCGGACTTCCGGAAGCTTCGTGAGAAAATAGGCCTCCGGGCTTTAATTTCGTCCAATTCCGAGAATATTTCTTTACTAGGATTTCGAAACCAAAAACAGCAGTAAAACAACGAATCGGCACTTCGGCATCTTGTTAATAGGTTAGTTCCAGAAAATGCACGAATATGACATAAAGTGTGCATAAAACATGTAGATAACATCAATAATGTGGCATGGAACACAAGAAATTATCGATACGTTGGAGACGTATCAGCGTACAGCGGCAAGTTTTCCTTCAGTAAGAAACCAAGGTTTATCGAACCAGTAGGAGCCAAGAAGCACGTTGAAGGTTGATGGCGGCGGGATGTAGTGCAGCGCAACACCAGGGATTCCGGCGCCAACGTGGAACCTGCACAACACAACCAAAGTACTTTGCCCCAACGTAACAGTGAGGTTGTCAATCTCACCGGCTTGCTGTAACAAAGGATTAGATGTATAGTGTGGATGATGATGTTTGCAGAAAACAGTAAAGAACAATTGCAGTAGATTGTATTTCATATGTAAAGAATAGGACCGGGGTCCACAGTTCACTAGAGGTGTCTCTCCCATAAGAATTAGCATGTTGGGTGAACAAATTACAGTTGGGAAATTGACAAATAATGTGGGCATGACAATGCACATACAAGATATGATGAGTATTGTGAGATTTAATTGGGCATTACGACAAAGTACATAGACCGCTATCCAGCATGCATCTATGCCTAAAAAATCCACCTTCAGGTTATCATTCGAACCCCTTCCAGTATTAAGTTGTAAACAACAGACAATTGCATTAAGTATGGTGCGTAATGTAACCGACAACTACATCCTTAGACATAGCATCGATGTTTTATCCCTAGTGGCAACAGCACATCCACAACCTTAGAACTTTCTATCACTGTCCCAAATTTAATGGAGGCATGAACCCACTATCGAGCATAAATACTCCCTCTTGGAGTTACAAGCAAAAACTTGGCCAGATCCTCTACTAGCAACGGAGAGCATGCAAGATCATAAACAACACATGATAGATTGATAATCAACATAACATAGCATTCACTATCCATCGGATCCCAACAAACACAACATATAGTATTACAGATAGATGATCTTGATCATGTTAGGCAGCTCACAAGATCCGACAATGATAGCACAATGAGGAGAAGACAACCATCTAGCTACTGCTATGGACCCATAGTGGGGGGGTGAACTACTCACACATCACTCCGGAGGTGAACATGGCGGTGTAGAGTCCTCTGGGAGATGATTCCCCTCTCCGGCAGGGTGCCGGAGGCGATCTCCTGAATCCCCCGAGATGGGATTGGCGGCGGCGTCTCTGGAAGGTTTTCCGTATCGTGGCTCTCGGTACTGGGGGTTTCGCGACGAAGGCTATTTGTAGGCGGAAGGGCAGGTCAGGGGGCCACAAGAGGGCCCCACACAACAGGCCGGCGCGGCCAAGGGCCAGGCCGCGCCACCCTAGTGTGGCATCGCCTCGTGGCCCCACTTCGTAAGTCCTCCGGTCTTCTGGAAGCTTCGTGGAAAAATAGGCCCCTGGGTGCTGATTTCGTCCAATTCCGAGAATATTTCCTTACTAGGATTTCTGAAACCAAAAATAGCAGAAAACAGCAACCGGCTCTTCGGCATCTTGTTAATAGGTTAGTGTCGGAAAATGCATAAATACGACATAAAGTATGCATAAAATATGTAGGTATCATCAATAAAGTAGCACGGAACATAAGAAATTATCGATACGTTGGAGACGTATCAGCATCCCCAAGCTTAGTTCCTACTCGTCCCGAGTAGGTAAACGATTACAAAGATAATTTCTGGAGTGACGTGCCATCATAATCTTGATCATACTATTGTAAACATATGTAATGAATGCAGCGATCCAAGACAATGGTAAAGAAAATGAGTAAACAACTGAATCATATAGCAAAGACTTTTCATGAATAGTACTTTCAAGACAAGCATCAATAAGTCTTGCATAAGAGTTAACTCATAAAGCAATAAATTCATAGTAAATGTATTGAAGCAACACAAAGGAAGATTAAGTTTCAGCGGTTGCTTTCAACTTGTAATATGTATATCTCATGGATAGGTGTCAACATAAAGTAGTATGATGAATGCACATATGCAATTATGTAAGAATCAATGCACAGTTAACACAAGTGTTTGCTTCTTGAGGTGGGAGGAAATAGGTAAACTGACTCAACATAAAAGTAGAAGAAATGTCCTTCAAAGAGGAAAGCATCGATTGCTATATTTGTGCTAGAGCTTTTATTTTGAAAACATAAAGAGAGCATAAAAGTAAAATTTTGAGAGGTGTTTGTTGTTGTGAACGAATGGTAGTGGACACTCTAACCCCCTTGCCAGACAAACCTTCAAAGAGCGGCTCCCATGAAACATTTTTATTTTTGGGTGGCACTCCTTCCAACCTTGCTTTCACAAACCATGGCTAACCGAATCCTCGGGTGCCTGCCAACAATCTCATGCCATGAAGGAGTGCCTTTTTATTTTAGTTTTATTATGATGACACTCCTCCCCACCTTTTCTTTCTCAAGCCATGGCTAACCGAATCCTTCGGGTGCCGTCCAACAATCACATACCATGGAGGAGTGTCTACTTTGGTTAATTAATTTGGGACTGGGAATCCCATTGCCAGCTCTTTTTGCAAAATTATTGGATAAGCAGATGAAGCCACTAGTCCATTGGTGAAAGTTGCCCAACAAGATTGAAAGATAAACACCACATACTTCCTCATGAGCTATAAAACATTGACACACATCAGAGGTGATAAATTTTGAATTGTTTAAAGGTAGCACTCAAGCAATTTACTTTGGAATGGCGGAGAAATACCATGTAGTAGGTATGTATGGTGGACACAAATGGCATAGTTATTGGCTCAAGGATTTGGATGCACGAGAAGTAATCCTTCTCAATACAAGGCTTAGGATAGCAAGGTTATTTGAAGCAAACACAAGCATGAACCGGTACAGCAAGACTCACATAAAAAACATATTGCAAGCATTATAAGACTCTACACTGTCATCCTTGTTGCTCAAACCTTTACTAGAAAATATCTAGACTTTAGAGAGACCAATCGTGCAAACCAAATTTCAACAAGCTCTATGTATTTCTTCACTAATAAGTGCTAACTATATGATGCAAGAGCTTAAACATGATCTATAACAATTGCCAAGTGTCAAATTATCCAAGACATTTTACCAATTACCACATGTAGCATTTTTCCGTTTCCAACCATATAACAATTAACGAAGCAGATTATCCTTCGCCATGAACATTATGAGTAAAGCCAAGGACATATTTGTCCATATGCAACAGCGGAGCGTGTCTCTCTCCCACAAGATGAATGCTATGATCCATTTTATTCAAACAAAACAAAAAACATAAAATAAACAGACGCTCCAAGCAAAATACATAAGATGTGACGGAATAAAAATATAGTTTCACTAGAGGAACCTGATAATGTTGTCGATGAAGAAGGGGATGCCTTGGGCATCACCAAGCTTAGATGCTTGAGTCTTCTTGAAATATGCAGGGATGAACCACCGGGGCATCCCCAAGCTTAGAGCTTTCACTCTCCTTGATCATATTGTATCATCCTCCTCTCTTGATCCTTGAAAACTTCCTCCACACCAAACTCAAAACAATTCATTAGAGGGTTAGTGCACAATTAAAATTTACATGTTCAGAGGTGACATAATCATTCTTAACACTTCTGGACATTGCACAAAGCTACTGAAAGTTAATGGAACAAAGAAATCCATCAAGCATAGCAAAACAGGCAATGCGAAATAAAAGGCAGAATCTGTCAAAACAGAACAGTTCGTAAAGATGAATTTCTAACAGGCACCAGACTTGCTCAAATGAAAATGCTCAAATTTAATGAAAGTTGCGTACATATCTGAGGATCACTTACGTAAATTGGCATAATTTTCTGAGTTACCTACAGAGGATTAGGCCCAGATTCGTGACAGCAAGAAATCTGTTTCTGCGCAGTAATCCAAATCTAGTATGAACCTTACTATCAAAGACTTTACTTGGCACAACAATGCAGCAAAACTAAGATAAGGAGAGGTTGCTACCGTAGTAACAACTTCCAAGACTTAAATATAAAACAAAAGTACTGTAGTAAAATCATGGGTTGTCTCCCATAAGCGCTTTTCTTTAACGCATTTCAGCTAGGCGCAGAAAGTGTGTATCAAGTATTATCAAGAGATAAAGCATTAACATTACCTTGGGCTTTACACCTACCTTTCTTGTTCTTTTTCTTACTCTTTGATTTAGGGAATACATGTCTACCCCCTGGTGTAGAGGTGAATTTTAGGGTGCCTTCTCCCATATCTATGACTGCTCCCAATAGCTTCAGCAGGGATCTTCCGAGTGTGATTTGTCCTGTTCTGCACATTCAATAACAAGATAATCAATGGATATTGTTCTTCCATGAATGGCGGTATGCACACCTGCGGCTATTCCCTTAGGAATTATAACAGAGTTATCAATAAGAGATATTCCTTTTCCCCCTTCAGCGAGTCCCCAAAGTGTCAAAGATTCATGAATACTCTTAGGCATAAGGCAAAATTCAGACATAATATCACAATTGGCATGAAAAGTTTTACCACAGATAACAATTTTAATAGTAGGGTCCCATAATGAAGGTTCAGAGTTCACTAAAACTTGATCAAGACGATTACGAACATAGCTATAATTTTCGTTCAAGCGAGATGCACTTGTCTCAAGAGTGTTTAATCTATTATAAATGCTAATAAGCGCTGAACCAAAGTTATTAGCTGAATCATGTGATGCAACCAACTTCTTTATGGCATTAAAAGCTTGATCCCCATTGCAATGAAGGAAATCTCCTCCCACTACAGCATCCAAGGGATATCTATAGCGAATCATAAGCCCGAAATAAAAGTTACTAAGAAGCAAGCTTAGAGTCATTTGAGGTTCAGCTTTACGATAAGAATAAAAAATTCTGGACCAAGCATCTTTAAAACTCTCCTCATCCCCTTGTTTGAAAGTGAAGACTAATTCCTCAGGTGAAGAAGTAACAGGTGCAGAACTAGACATGGTAACAAAAGTAAAATGCAAATAACTAATTTTTTTGTGTTTTTAATATGGAGAATGCAAACAAGACAGTAAATAAAGTAAAGCTAGCAACTAATTTTTTTGTGTTTTGATATAATGCAGCAAACAAAGTACTAAATAAAATAAAGCAAGACAAAAACAAAGTAAAGAGATTGGAAGTGGAGACTCCCTTGCGGCGTGTCTTGATCTCCCGGCAACGGCGCCAGAAAAAGAGCTTGATACGCGTACAACACGCGTCCGTTGGGAACCCCAAGAGGAAGGTGTGATGCGTACAGCGGCAAGTTTTCCCTCAGTAAGAAACCAAGGTTTATCGAACCAGTAGGAGCCAAGAAGCACGTTGAAGGTTGATGGCGGCGGGATGTAGTGCGGCGCAACACCAGGGATTCCGGCGCCAACGTGAAACCTGCACAACACAACCAAAGTACTTTGCCCCAACGTAACAGTGAGGTTGTCAATCTCACCGGCTTGCCGTAACAAAGGATTAGATGTATAGTATGGATGATGATGTTTGCAGAAAACAGTAAAGAACAATTGCAGTAGATTGTATTTCAGATGTAAAGAATAGGACCGGGGTCCACAGTTCACTAGAGGTGTCTCTCCCATAAGAATTAGCATGTTGGGTGAACAAATTACAGTTGGGCAATTGACAAATAATGAGGGCATGACAATGCACATACATGATATGATGAGTATTGTGAAATTTAATTGGGCATTACGACAAAGTACATTGACCGCTATCCAGCATGCATCTATGCCTAAAAAGTCCACCTTCAGGTTATCATCCGAACCCCTTCCAGTATTAAGTTGTAAACAACAGACAATTGCATTAAGTATGGTGCGTAATGTAACCGACAACTACATCCTTAAACATAGCATCGATGTTTTATCCCTAGTGGCAACAGCACATCCACAACCTTAGAACTTTCTCGTCACCGTCCCGCATTTAATGGAGGCATGAACCCACTATCGAGCATAAATACTCCCTCTTGGAGTTACAAGCAAAAACTTGGCCGGAGCCTCTACTAGCAACGGAGAGCATGCAAGATCATAAACAACACATGATAGATTGATAATCAACATAACATAGCATTCACTATCCATCGGATCCCAACAAACACAACATATAGTATTACAGATAGATGATCTTGATCATGTTAGGCAGCTCACAAGATTCGACAATGATAGCACAATGAGGAGAAGACAACCATCTAGCTACTACTATGGACCCATAGTACAGGGGTGAACTACTCACACATCACTCCGGAGGCGACCATGGCGGTGTAGAGTCCTCCGAGAGATGATTCCCCTCTCCGGCTGGGTGCCGGAGGCGATCTCCTGAATCCCCGAGATGGGATTGGCGGCGGCGTCTCTGGAAGGTTTTCCGTATCGTGGCTCTCGGTACTGGGGGTTTCGCGACGAAGGCTATTTGTAGGCGGAAGGGCAGGTCAGGGGGCCACACAAGGGCCCCACACAACAGGTCGGCGCGGCCAAGGGCCAGGCCGCGCCGCCCTAGTGTGGCATCGCCTCGTGGCCCCACTTCGTAAGTCCTCCGGTCTACTCGAATTTAAATTTGCCTCAAATTTGAAAAATGCTCCAAATTAAAATCTACTCGAATTTAAAATTTTCTCCAATTTAAAATTTTGTCGAATTTAAAATTTGCTCGGATTTGAAAAGGTTCAAAAATAGAAAAACAAAAAAGGGAAAACAGAAAACCCAAAAAAAAGAGTTTTTCGCTTGCCCTTTTTTGTTTGAAAAACGAAAGAGAGAAAAAGAAAAAAAAGAAAAACCACAAAAAAACCACCCAAAGTAGAGAAGAACCGAAAAAACAAAAGAACGGAAAACTCAAGATGGGCCGTGGCCCGCTTCCTCCTGCACGTGTGCGGGCGTTTATCCGCCCCGCTCCTAGGCGGGGAATATGTTTTTCTCTCCAAAAAAAAGGCGGGGAATATGTTTTGGCTAATTAGTTGCTAATCCGTGAGATGTAGCTTCTTTCCCGAGCAACAAATCCACGGGGTTCCCTATTCCCCGCTCGTTAGCGCGTCGGCGCGTGCATCGCTTGAAGTCAACTCCGAATGGGCCGGCCCATTAGTGTTTGATCGAGAAAATAGTACTGTAAATTCTTCTTTTGTTTTGGTACAACAAGTGAGCCACAATGCAGTGTTGTCAACTCCTCCCCTCCCCTCCCCGTCTGAGACCAGGGATCAAATCCCGGTACCTACACGGATGCACACACTTTTTTCAAACTTAGACAGAATTCGAAACCGAGCAAAATTTGTACAAATTTCAAAACCAGGCAAAAATTAAATCTGAGCAAATTTCAGAACCAACAAAAACTTTATAATTTGCTCGATTTTAAAATAGCTCCTATTAAGAAAATTTTCAAATTTAAAATTTGCTCGAATTTAAACATTGCTCAAATTTGAAATTTTCTCGAATTAGGAAAATATTATCAAAAACTGAAAATGGAAATCTCAAAAAACCGCAAAAAACAAAAACAAAAAAACAAAAAACAAAAACCAATAGAAAATAATCTAACCAGCAAAAAATAAAAGAAAATACGAAACCACTGCCCGCTCGCTTTTCCACACTAGCGGGGGTTAATCTGCCCCGCTAATGAGAGGGAAATAGGATTTTCGCAAATTCACCGATATGGTCTTTTCCCATTTCTTTCGTAGCCCAACTAAATAACCAGCATTAGTAAGCCCATAGGATGCTGGCCCAAGATGCAAACTGATCATAGCCATGTCTCAATATGGCGACCACTAGTTATTTCTCAACCATAACCATCCTCGTGCAGGAAAAATTTCTCCGTCCCCATCCCCATGAACTCGTCATGGGGTCGGCTTCTTTTACCAACCCATTCCCATCAGGTAAACAAATAACCATCGGTTAACCATCCCCGCTTTAGCTAGTAACTATGAGCCCAAAATAAAATGACAAAATGGTACGATGATGGAGAGTTTATGAAGGAGAGGCAAGCGTTTGAGAGTTGAGATTTGGGGGCTACGGCGGTGATGTCTACGGGTGCTTCTATTCTTGTAGACAGTGTTGGGCCTCCAAGAGCAGAGGTTTGTAGAACAGCAACAAGTTTCCCTTAAGTGGATCACCCAAGGTTTATCGAACTCAGGGAGGAAGAGGTCAAAGATATCCCTCTCAAGCAACCCTGCAACCACAAAGCAAGAAGTCTCTTGTGTCCCCACCACACCTAATACACTTGTCAGATGTATAGGTGCACTAGTTCGGCGAAGAGATAGTGAGATGCAAGTAATATGGATGAGTATGAGTGGTAATAGCAATCTGAATAAAATAGTGCAGCCAGTAAACATGCAACAAAACAGTAAACAAACGGAGATTCGATGTATGGAAACAAGGCCTAGGGATCCTGCTTTCACTAGTGGACACACTCAACAATGATCACATAATAGAACCACTCTACACTCTCTTGTTGGATGATGAACACCACTAATTGTGTAGGATTACACGAACCCTCAATGCCGGAGTTAACAAGCTCCACAATATTCGATATTCATGTTTAAATAACCTTAGAGTGCATGATAGATCAACACAACTACACCAAGTACTAACATAGCATGCACACCGTCACCATCACACTATGAAGGAGGCATAGATCACATCAATACTATCATAGCAATAATTAACTTCATAATCTACAAGAGAGTACAATCATAACCTACGCCAAGTACTACACGATGCACACACTAGTAGGAAAACCCTTATAGGCGGAGCTTAGTTCTGTGGCGCACCACTAAAAATGCGCCACATAATATTATTTTGTGGCGCACCATTCTGGGTGCGCCACAGAAATAGCTTAATTTTGTGGCGCACGCTTCGGCAGTGCGCCACGGAAACTATGTGGGGCCCACATCCTGCCACCACCAATTATTGCTCGTAGGTATTTCCGTGGCGCACATGGTGTGCTCGCGCCACAGAAATAACTCTTTCTGTGGCGCACGTGCTTCGGTGCGCCACAGAAGTAGTTGATTCTGTGGCGCACCTGCTCGGGTGCGCCACAGAATTAAGGTAACTTATATCATCTCGATCGCCCGTGCCCTCCCCCGCCGGCCTGTTCACCTCTCCCCTCTCCCGAGCCCCTCCCCTCTCCCCTCTCCCCTCTCCTCCGTCGCCGTGATTCTGTTCGCCTGGATCCGCCACGCGCCGCCATGGTCGTCGCCATCGCCGTCGCCGCCGCCTTCCTCCGCAAGGGGCGCATGCCGCCACGGTCCTCCCATCCCCGCCACCTGCAGCACAAGCTGCCCCTATGGCGAGGAGGGGCCACCGCGAGGAGGGGCCGCCATCGCGGCAAGGTGGAGGAGCCGCCGCCTCCTGCTCCTCCTCCTCCTCCACCCCTGCCGTCATCTTCAACCTCGTCCTCCACCCCTGTCATCGGTGATCTCTCTCCCTTCCCCTCCTCTCCCTCTTAATTCCTCTCCTGCGCGCGCACAAGGTGCTCGACGAAATGCTGCTGTGCTGTGCTTGCTGCTGCAATGTGCTGTGCTGCTGCTGTTGCTGTGCTGTGCTTGCTGCTGTTGGCTCATTGCTGTTGCTGTGCCGAAGTTGCTGTGCTGTGCTGAAGTTGCTGTGCCGAAGTTGCTGTTGGCTCATTGCTGTTGCTGTGCCGAAGTTGCTGTGCTGCTGCTGTTGCTGTGTAGTTGCTGCTGTTGGCTGTGCTCATTGCTGTTGGCTATGCTCATTGCTGTTGGCTCATTGCTGTTGGCTGTGCTCATTGCTGTTGGCTCATTGCTGTTGGCTATGCTCATTGCTGTTGCTGTTGGCTCATTGCTCATTGCTGTTGCTATGTCTCTGTACATATTTACTTGATGGATTCTTGTGAGCTTATGGTATGCTACTATGCTACTGGTGGGCTTGTATACATACATATTTGTAGTTGCTCTTGGTTGGCCTAAGAATGCTCCCTGGCCAGATGCTTGATGTCTTGGCTCAGCCAATGATGCAAAGGCCGAGGCAAAAACTTGGATAAGAACGAGATACTAAAATGTGTGATTTAAATGGAATGCTTATGATGGTATACTAAAATAGAGATATCCACGAGTAGGGGATCATGTAAATGAATGCCACTGTGGTATCCTTTGAAGAAAATGGGAAGTTTCGATGGTTTAAAAGACTAGGTGATGCTAGGTTATTAAGTTGGCTGTCAAGGTTGGTTTTATCTGGTTAACTTGGATAGGCTATGTGTTTTTGCTTACTTATGCATATCCATCTCTACTGGATTGACTAGTTCAGGCTTGGCCTCTCTCTTGCCAGCATCACTTGGTTACTACCAAGTGATGAATAATCCCTTATGGTACCCCAGCTTTGTTTTGAACTCAACTGAGTAATGATAAATTTCTATTTCTTGTTGGCTTTGATGAAAATAGAGATATCCACAGTAGGGGATCATGTAAATGAATGCCACTCGTGGTATCCTTTGAAGAAAAAGGACTGCTTCGATGGTTTTAAAAGGCTAGGTGGTGCTAGGTGATTCAGTTGGCTACCAAGACTTG
Organism: Lolium rigidum; assembly: GCF_022539505.1. Classification (NCBI taxonomy): domain Eukaryota; kingdom Viridiplantae; phylum Streptophyta; class Magnoliopsida; order Poales; family Poaceae; genus Lolium; species Lolium rigidum. Next base: position 357,415,163 of record NC_061508.1, read on the forward strand.
TCTCATCTCGGTTAGCCGGGATATGCTATGTGTTGTTGCTTGTTTAGGCATATCTATCACTTACTGGATTTACTCGGTTCTTGATTGGCCTCTCTTTTGCCAGCATCACTTGGTCTATATACCAAGTGATGAATAATCCCTTTGGAGCATCTGCTCCATGCATGCTATGTGTGTTTGAGCATCTTGACTTATGTCACCATGGTTGCTGGTTTGTTGGTGTTTTTGTACTTGCCGATGATTAGATGGTTGGTCGATCACTCGTACACTCGGGGGTGGAGCAAGTGAGCCTGGTGTGTTGGCACAAATATCAATATCTTGTGCATCCTACCTGGCCTCACTTACTCCATCCCTGGATGTTAATATTTGTTTCGACCAACAAAGTATGAGGCATTCCATTTAGTTGATACCACTTGGCTCTTTCTTCCATTTTAGTGCCGATGATTAGAATGTTCGGTCAACTGTACACTCCGGGGTGTCGCTAGTGAGCCTGGTGTGATGGCACAAATATCAATCTCTTGTGCATCCTACCTGGCCTCACTAACTCCATCCCGGGATGTTCATATTTGTTTCGACCAACAAAGTATGAGGCATTCCATTTAGTTCATACTAGCTACTTCTTAATTGCATTGGCCTTTCTTCCATTCTAGTGCCGATGATTAAATTGTTTGGTCACTTGTACACTCGGGGTGGGGCCACCGAGCCTGGTGCGATGGCACAAATATCAATCTCTTGTGCATCCTACCCGGCCTCGCTGACCCCATCCCCGAATGTTAATATTTCTTTCGACCAACAAAGTATGAGGCATATGATATCTAGTTGAGATACCACTTGGCTCTTTCTTCCATTTTAGTGCCGATGATTAGAATGTTTGGTCACCTATACGCCGCAATATACTTTGTAGACGAGCCCCCTTTTCCCTGGCCGCCGTTCCGTGAACGAGTCCTTGACGAGACAACAACGCCGACATGCCTCTCCGGCGCAGCACCACTTTTCTTCTCTCGCCGTCTAGTACGTGAACGAGTCCTTAATGCCAAGACGGTGCCAGCCTCCCTAGCATCATGCCGACCCCTGTTGTCGTGCTTCAGGCCATGTCGATCACGCGCCCTGCACTCTTCGCCTTTTTGCCCGGTGAACGAATAGACTAATCGTTGGAATAAGGAAGCCGATGATGGCCGATCGCAATTTAATCTTGCGACCGGCTGTCATCGGTTTCCTTATTCCAACGATCAGCCTATTGGTTCACCGGGCAAGAAGGCGAACAGTGCAGGGCGCGGGACACACGGCTTGAAGCGCGGCAACACGGCCCGGCATAATGCCGGGCAGGCCGGCACGGTCTTTGCATCAAGGACTCGTTCACTGGACAGCGAGGGACTGGCGTGGTTTTGCGCCGGAGATGCAGATCGGCGTTGTTGTGTCGTCAAGCACCCATTGACGGAACGCCGACCGGGGAAAGGGGGCCCTTCTGCAAAGTATACGGCGGTGTATACTGCAACTATGGTTTCGACCATAGTATTTGTGTTGACCAACAATGTATGAGGCACATATTCTATTTTGTCATTCCATTTGCTTTGAGATTTTCAAAATGCCGATGATTAAAATGTTTGGTCACCGTACACTCGGGGTGGCGTAAGTGAGCCTGGTAAGATAGCACAAATATCAATCTCTTGTGCATCCTACCTGGCCTCACTTACACCATCCCTAAATGTTAATATTTGTGTTGACCAACAATGTATGAGGCACTTATTCCATTTTGTCATTCCATTTGCTTTGAGATTTTCAAAATGCCGATGATTAAAATGTTTGGTCACCGTACACTCGGGGCGGCGTAAGTGAGTCTGGTAAGATAGCACAAATATCAATCTCTTGTGCATCGGACTTGGTCTCACTTACACCGTCCCTGAATGTTAATATTTGTGTTGACCAACAATGTATGAGGCATTTATTCCATTTCTCTTGTGCATCGGACTTGTTGGTCTCACTTTCTTCCATTTTCATCATAGTAGGAACTGGATGAAGGACCCCGATGCAAGCGAGCCTGGTGGGTAGAGATGACGGAGCAAAGGAGGAACCGGATGAAGACTACTTTGTATCTCGAAATTGTGAATTTTGTATGAATTAAGAGTTGTATGCAAAACATTTGACACTTGCCACTATATATGTATCTCGATCGGGCTCTAAGTAATGTGATGATGATGTCTATGTTATATCTCGTGCAATGTACATGATATTTATATTATATCTGAATGTTGCTCGTATATAACCCGTGTATCCGTATTGCTGTCTATAAACCGCATGTGTATAGCGAGAGCAGCACAAAATCGTGTATAATACAAGCAAATTCTCGTGGCGCACTAAAAACCAATTCCGTGGCGCACGCTTTTCCGTGGCGCACCTAAGAACAAGTGCGCCACGTAAACCTTAATTCTGTGGCGCATGGGCAGGTGCGCCACAGAAACCTTATTTTTGTGGCGACGTTTCTGTGGCGCACCTCCCATGCGCCACAGAATCCATTTTTGGTGCGCCACTGATGAGGCTTTTCCTACTAGTGACACACTGTCACCATTACACCGTGGAGGAGGAATAGACTACTTTAATAACATCACTAGAGTAGCACATAGAATAGTAGTGATACAAAGCACATTGCAATCATAAAGAGATATAAATAAGCACTTCACTATGCTATTCATAACAGGGAATAAGTATTATGTGAAATATAGCCTAAGAGACCCACACGGTGCACACACTGTCACCTTTACACACGTGGGACAAGGAGTCTCCGGAGATCACATAAGTAAAATCCACTTGACTAGCATAATGACATCTAGATTACAAGCATCATCATATGAATCTCAATCATGTAAGGCAACTCATGAGATTATTGTATTGAAGTACATAGGGAGAGAGATTAACCACATAGCTACCGGTACAGCCCTTAGCCTTGATGGAGAACTACTCCCTCCTCATGGGAGACAACAATGTTGATGAAGATGGCGGTGGAGATGGCAGCGGTGTCGATGGAGAAGCCTTCCGGGGGCACTTTCCCGTCCCGGCGGCGTGCCGGAACAGAGACTCCTGTCCCCCAGATCTTGGCTTCACGATGGCGGCGGCTCTGGAAGGTTTCTCATACCGTGGCTTTTCCGTCTCGAAGATTTAGGTCAGGGACCTTTAAATAGGCGAAGAGGCGAAGTCGGAGGGCTGACGAGGCGATGACACAATAGGGGGGCGCGGCCCACCCCCTGGCCGCGTCGGCCTGTCATCTGGGGCCCACAGGGCCCTCCTCTGGTGGCTCTCGGGTGTTCTGGAAGCTTCATGCAATTCTAAGATGCTGGGCGTTGATTTCGTCCAATTCCGAGAATATTTCCTTACTAGGATTTCTGAAACCAAAAACAGCAGAAAACATGAACTGGCACTTCGGCATCTCGTCAATAGGTTAGTTCCGGAAAACGCACAAAATCATCATAAAGTGTGAACAAAACATGTAGGTATTGTCATAGAACAAGCATGGAACATAAGAAATTATCGATACGTCGGAGACGTATCAGGCGGTTGGAGACGGGAGGGGAAATGTGAGCATAGTAAGATTAGGGTTTTCTGGTAGAATAATGCTATAGTTACGGGATGATTCCTACGCAGAAAACTCTACGGAGTGGCAATCGCGAATTGGCCAAGGAAATTTCGTCAAAGCAACTGGTGCATGCAAATTCCAATCACACGCCTCCAGTTTTGCCCGTAAGAAAGTTTCCGTAACCCCAGCCCGTAAGTGTAGGATTATTGTTTCTGGTATCAATATATACCTATTTTGTACCTTAGTGCTACATATCATGTGTTTAATGAGGATTTCATGGTTATCGGGGTATGAATAGTGGTAACACAGACCATCCCACCTTACCAAATGGGGAGAGTTCGCCTCCAATAAGATCCCCATGGGGATGAAGTACTAACTAAAACCGCCAGCTAATAATTGAATTAATCACCGGGATCGGCGAATGGGGCCCATTGCCAAATTGAGCCACTTCCGAACAGAAGTCACGAGCCGGGATTCAGGAGGCCAGCTGGGTCGTTCCTGATTCATTCATTCTCGTTCGTCTTTTCATCTCCTCTTCCAAGCGTACCATGGCACAGCAGCAAAAATAGGCGACATCGACGCGCAAGGGCGACGACCGACGTTCCGCTTCAGCCTTCAGCTTGTAGATCCGAACGGTGAGTGGTGGCGCCCGCTCGTTTCCTTGCGAAGATGTCGTCGCAGCTCAGCTGAAGTTGTGGTCCTTTAGAGCATCTCCACTCGTCCCCTGACGAGGCCCCCGAGCGACGTTTTTCCCATCCGGACGGCGAAATTCGGCCCAGTCGCGCCCCCGGTTCCTCGTTTTCATCCGGATTTGGCCCTTCATCCATCCGGCGAGCCCACACTATCCCCGGCCCCCCGGGGAGCGCTCGGGGAGTCCGGACGAAACGAAAGCGCGCGAAACGTTCCCGCGCGTCTGGTGGCCCCAACTTGTCGGCGAGAGACACCGATCGTCGTCCTCATCGCATCGTCTTCCGCGTGCTGTAAAAGCCTGCCGCCGGTCAGCATTGGCCGGACGCGTAGCTTCCACGCGGCGAGTTAATGCCGTCGCCTCGGTTTCATGCGCGCCTACCGCTATTTATCGCCGAACTACCCCGGCTGCCCCGCATTCACCTCCTCGCTCGTCTTCCCCCAAATCATCCCCGAACTCGAAGGAACCAGCAATGGCGAATGACGGTGCGGCCAACAACGACTTCGGCCGCCGCTCTCTCCACCAATGGGAGGGGCGACTCCTGCACGCGGCGGGCTACCCTGCGCCGCCGGACTTCCGCGCGCCGGGAGGCTGGAGGCTGAGCGCAGGCGGCGTGCCGATCCCGCCGCCGCCAACCGGTGGCGGCGCACTCAGGGAGGCGATCGACGAGGTGCTCGTCACTCTCAGTGACGAGCAGCGCGCGGATCCGCGCTTCTTCCCCGACAACCACGAAGCGTGGATCGCGTTCTTCCGGCGAAGGTACGAACGCGAACTCGCCGCTTACGACGGCCCTCCTCCTCCTCCGGCAAGGAACAACGCCGCCGGCCGCCTCCGATGGTGGAGCGCGCCCAACCGCACCCTCGAGAATGTGCTCGCGCACATCGAGGACGAGAACTCCCCTGTCCTGGGGATGCCACCGCCGGTGGCGGCTACCGTGTCGTGCCGGCACGGTAGTTCCTGGATACCGAGGAGGATGGCGCCGTCCTCTTCGTCGTCGGGCTCGAGGTCGGCGTCTAGGTCCGGCGGGTCGACGCCGGCCACCGTCAAGAAGGAGTGGCCGTCTCCGGCCACCGTGAAGAAGGAGCCGGCGTCTCCACCGCCGACCAGAGGGCGCAGCAGCGGCGCGCTCGTCATCCGCGACCAGCCCTCCTCGCCGCAACGCGGGCGGAAGAGGAAGACGGCGAAGAATGAGGCCGCCGCGGCCGCCGCCAACCAGCTCGCCGAGGAGGAGGCGAAGCGCGCGGAGGACGCCGCGGTGGCGGAGGCGATCGCCAGGTCGCTGAAGGACCTGGTGCCCGCCGACAACAGCCTCCCCATCGACGCCGCGCTGGAGTGGTCCAGGGCGCGACCGGGAGCGCCGGGAGGCGGAGCAGCAGCGGCGGATGTTGGATCTGGCCGCCGCGCGACAACTCGCCGCCCGCGCCGCCGCACCGTCGTCCTCGCGGAACGCCGCGCCCAGGGAGGTGATCAAGCTCGAGGAGAGTAGCGACGACGACATCTACCGGCCGTCGCCTCCACGCGCCGGCGACGCTGGCCAGGGCACGAGCCGCTGGTACGGGGCGCCGCCGCCCCAGGACGACGCCGGCTCCAGCGACGACGACGACGGCGGCGACTACACGACCTTCTACCGCCATTTCGGCATCTAGGAGGCCGCTTTTAGTTTTAGTATTAGTTGGCCAATCGCAGAATTCAAATATATGTACGAATTCGGCCTATTTATGTACGAACTCGCCTCTATATGTTAAATATCATTAAATTTCGCTTATGTTTGAACGAATTCGCCTATTTTGTCTGAATTCGTCGTATTAAGTTGCATCCATCCTGGGCTCGCGGCTGGGAAAATGGGCCTCCCCACGCCAAATCTTCCTCCAATCCGGACGAAAATTTCGCCGGATTTGGGCGTGGGGAGCCCAAACGAGTGGGGATGCTCTTAGGCTTTAGGGTTGAATTTAAACTACTGAGGTCAAAAGGTTTGAACAACTATACTTTCCACTTATCGAGCTGGAATCTTCCAGGATGATCACTTTACGTCTTTTAGCAGTTAAACCATTTGATTGAATATAGAATTTTATTTGTGACCCATATTCTCTAGTGAGCTACTTACATATTAATTTTCGTGCTTCCAAACTATTATATGGTTCAAAATTTAGTACTTATATGATAGGAGCTAGTTTGCACTTATGTGCTAGGAGCTAAACAAATTGTCATCATGAAGCTCCTTCCCTAACTAGAAAACTTTCAAATGTTTTACTATATAGCTCTCTAACGGTGATTCAGATTTACGGTTCGACTATAGTTGCACCTTTATTACAAGAGATTAAAAAGTAGACCCCACGTGTTACTCTGTTTCATGCGTACGTTGCATCCAAAGTTTAAAATAGGTGGCTATGCTTATTAGGGGTGATAATTTCTAGTCGCTAAGGAAGCTACATCGAAGCTAGAGTGGTGTTTCGGCACATTTGAGCAATGCTCCCCCTATTTTGAAATACATGTTACACATATTTTGAGTTTTCAAATAAAATGAAAGAAAAATTTGTACGTACATCTTCACGTGCTACACTCTCACAAGGTCGATTCATGAATAATTGACTTATCTTGTGACGTGTGTAAATAAAAAATTCAATGCTAAAAATAAATCTTTTTAGAAGAAATATTTTCTCTTTTTTACATAAACCACACAAAATATTGATTCCTCACGAAACTTGACGAACCCACATATATTATGGAGATGTATATGTAGATTTTTTTGTCAGAATTTTTCGATATTTTAAATTATGTATTTTTTTAGAGGGAGCATATGCACCCAAGAGTCTATTTGAATTTCCAAGTTATAGTTCTCTATAGCCCAGCTAACTCATTTAGCGTTTTCCTATAAAACAATAAAACTCCTTGAAAAATTAGGCATTAAACATTCATATCATCTATAAATATGGCGTAAATTTCAATATACAAACTTGTACTAAAAAAGCATGATGTCATATCTGCATAACCTAGCTTACAAATTTCCTTTGTGACTGAACACGAACGATTTGTTAGTACGTGACCGTAGACTAATCAATCATTCATGATTAACAATACATGACCAATAGGAGGAACGTCACCAGATACACAAACGCAAAGATTCCCGAGAACGCCGGCTCCTCGGGTGTAGAATCTTCGTGCGTGTCCGTGGCGTCACTCTCCTCCTCCTCCTCCTCCTTATCCATCTCCGGAGGAGGCCGACAATACACGGTACCCTGAAATTGGACGACAATGGGGTCGCCGTCCGCGTCTGAGTCGGTGTCGGAGTCTGTGTCGGCGTCGGAGTCCGTGTAGTCGTTGGCGTCGGCGTCGGAGTCATGTCTCTCCTGCGTCACGTAAAGGGCAAACTCGGACTCCTGGATCAGAAACACCCGGGGCTCCAGCTCCACTCGGGGCCTCTCCGTCGAGAGCGTCGCGAGAAGGATGTCCGTCTCGCCCATCCTGGCGTACGCGTACACGGAGCCCTGGCCGATGGCGCTCGCCGGGTCGACGAGGGAGACATGGGTGACATTCGGGAGCGTGACGGTGCACGAGGGTAACCACTTCCCATGGCCGAGCTCGAGGTGCTCGGTCCAGCGCCACAAGCGGTATCCCTTCCGCTGAACGGCCATTCTTGCTTGTTTAAAATCTTCAAGCACGCAGTTGTTTAGTCTGCTCCTCGTGAACAAGATCCGGGAGCAATTAATTGCGTTGTGCACCAACAATTTAGTGCTTCCTCTACTTATATTGATCCGAGACTTGCCGATTCCGACTGATTTACCGTGATCAAACGGGTTCAAGCCGTCCTTGAAACATGCATGCCGATTAGGAATCGGACCTGGTGGATACTTTTTCCCCAATTGCTTAAAGGACAGTGCTAGAAATCCTTCGGAGGCTCCAAACTTTCCAGCCTCCTGCTTGCATGTATGACACGTGTCCATTTTTCTGAAATCTAGACTTTGCTTCGTCGCAGCAAATAATCTCCCGCTTTTGCTTCATTAAAGAAAAAAACGGTTCGACTAAAATATAAAGAGAATTGTAGCTCGTTCAGAATTTGCTTCGTCGCAGCAAAAAAATCTCCCGCTATTGAAGCAAAAAAATGGTTCAACTAAAATATAAAAAGAATTGCAGCTCATTCCGAATTTGCTTCATCGCAGCAAAATGTCTCCCGATTTTGCTTCATTGAAGCAAAAAACGATTCGTTTAGAAAATAAAACAGAAAAGACCCTCTGTACGCAGACCTAGTTGGAGACTCGCCAAAGATCTCACCGGAGTCATTATAGCACAAGAATTATACTAGAGTAGCAGAACCGCATATTGTACAAAAAATATTTATATTATTGTAGCATCGAGGCGACCCCTCGCCGGCGCACTGTTGGCAACATTTCAACTCCGTCAGCACCGTCACTTTCTTATTGCAGCATCGCTAATGACTGTTGGTAGCACCATCAGTGACCATTTGCAGCACCGCCGCTGACCTTTTATAGCATCACCACTAACTGTTGGCACCACCGCTAACTATTTGCAGCAGCATAGCTCTTCTTTTGAAGCTTAGCCGACCACCATTCGGAGCATCGCCACTCTTTCCTTGAAGCTCCGCTGCCGCAATCCGCTTGCATCACGACAACCCCCTTTTTGCAGCTCCGCCACCAACCATACGTAGCATGGCAGACTAGACTTTGCAACACCGTGCCAACGTAAATCAAAGCTGGCCAGCGTTGCCTCCTTGTGTTCGGGGAATGACCAAGATCCTCCGTGCACTCGTTGCCTTTTGCAGCATCACGTGACACCACTTGAAGCATGTGCTATCGCCGGTGGGCAGCACTATCGCCGTTGGCTCGTAGCGACCTCGTAGCCGGTTGAAGCAATATCTGACGCTGTTGGCAGCACCCACCATAGCTGATGACAACATACCATCGAGCAGGGGACACCAAGTAGATACTCTACCGTATTCAGCAATCGATTTGGCTTACGGCGCACACTATCCTCACCCCATAGCAGCACCACCACCAGACCAATGGCCATTGAACAAACGGCCGGATAGAGGAAGTGGAACGACGACAAAAGAGGGAGTCGGGCCGGCCGGTGACCTCCCCTGCTTGTTGCACCACCTCCAGCACCACCGTTCACCCCTCGCAGCACGGCCTCCCAACACCACTGCCCACCCCCCGTAGATTCCATGGGGGGCATGCTTACATCTCACCGGCCCTCCCTTCACAACATCGATGCGGAGAAGTACGAACTTGTGCGGGATGGAGGCGGAGGCTGTCGCGGTGGACGGAGGCTGAGCCACGCAAAATAGAGGCATGCGGTCGGCGCGGGCAAGGAGACGGCTGCGCGCTGCATCATGGCCGGCGGGCGCGGGGGAAGTGGCGGCGACGAGCTCCGTCGAGGTTGCCATCGCGGGGGGCGGAGGCGGAGATGCCCTTCGTCGAGGCCGCCGTCGTGGGGCTGGAGCATCGCACGGAACAGATGCATGCGGTCATCGCGGGCAAGGAGTCGGCGGCGCGCTGCATCATGACCGGCGGGCGCGGGGGAATTGGCTGCGACGAGCTCCGTCGAGGTTGGCGTCCCGGGGGCCGGTGGCGGAGGCGGAGACGCCCTTCGTTGGGGCTGCCGTCGCGGGGTCAGAGGAGGCGACGCGCTAGGCCGGAGGGCGAGCGCTCCCCATGGCGTGTGCGATCTGGGGGAGTGGTTTGTGGATGAGAACGATGAATGACTTGCTAGCCTCAGAGGAGTGTAGAAGAGTTATTGGAGATTGCACAGCACTGATACGTCTCCAAGGTATCGATAATTTCTTATGTTCCATGCTTGTTTTATAACAATACCTACATGTTTTGTTCACACTTTACATCGTTTTTATGCATTTTCTGGAACTAACCTATTGACAAGATGCCGAAGTGCCAGTTCCTGTTTTCAGCTGTTTTTGGTTTCAGAAATCCTAGTAAGGAAATATTGTCGGAATTGGACGAAATCAACGCCCAGTATCTTATAATTCCACGAAGCTTCCAGAACACCGGAGAGGGGCCAGAGGAGAGCCACAGGCCCACCACACAAGGTGGCGGCGCTGCCCAGGGGGGGGCGCCCACCTGTTGTCTGGCTGCCTCGTCAGCCCTCCGACTCCGACTCTTCGCCTATTTAAGCCTCCCTGACCTAAAACATCGATACGAAGAAGCCATGGTACGAGAAACCTTCCAGAGCCGCCGCCATCGCGAAGCCAAGATCTGGGGGACAGAAGTCTCTGTTCCGGCACGCCGCCGGGACGGGGAAGTGCCCCCGGAAAGCATCTCCATTGACACCACCGCCATCTTCATCACCGCTGATGTCTCCCATGAGGAGGGAGTAGTACTCCCTCGAGGCTAAGGGCTGTACCGGTAGCTATGTGGTTCATCTCTCTCCCATTTACTTCAATACAATGATCTCATGAGCTGCCTTACATGATTGAGATTCATATGATGAACTTTGTATCACTATTAATCTATGTGCTACTCTATTGATGTTATTAAAGTACTCTATTCCTCCTCCATGATGTAATGGTGACAGTGTGTGCATCATGTAGTACTTGGCGTAGTTTATGATTGTGATCTCTTGTAGATTATGGAGTTAATTATTACTATGATAGTATTGATGTGATCTATTCCTCCTTTCATAGTCTGTCGGTGACAGTGTGCATGCTATGTTAGTACTCGGTATAATTGCGTCGGTCTATCATGCACTCTAAGGTTATTTAAAGGATGATCCCTAGACCTTGTTTCTAAATACTGCAATCATCGCTTATTTACTATTCTATTGCGTCTTTACTTCCTGCAACATTACTACCATCAACTGCACGCCAGCAAGCTATTTTCTGGCACCGTTACTACTGCTCATATTCATTCATACTACTTGTATTTCACTATCTCTTCGCCGAACTAGTGCACCTATACATCTGACAAGTGTATTAGGTGTGTTGGGGACACAAGAGACTTCTTGCATTGTGATCGCAGGGTTGCTTGAGAGGGATATCTTTGACCTCTTCCTCCCTGAGTTCGATAAACCTTGGGTGATTCACTTAAGGGAAAACTTGCTGCTGTTCTACAAACCTCTCCTCTTGGAGGCCCAACACTGTCTACAGGAAAAGAAGCGTGCATAGACATCAAGCTATTTTCTGGCACCGTTGCCGGGGAATGAAAAGCTACACCACAGAGATTTCCTCCCACGTCAACCACGCGCCAGTTGTAGATAGTCAAGTATTTTCTGGCGCCGTTGCTGGGGAGGAAAGGTAAAAGGCATTCCACACTCCGGTCCCAGGTAACTAAGTTATTTTCTGGCGCCAATGTAAGTGCTCGAAGCTATTTCCTTTAGATCCTGCAATTGCATCTTTTTGTTTCTTGTTTTTCACTAGTTAGGCATAATGGAAAGCTGTTGCGGTCAGAAACCCACCGGCGAGCAGCGACGGGCAACACAGTAGAGCCGGGAACAACCTAGGGCTGCGGCTGGCCCTGGTCCCTCCGAGCGACGGCCCGCAAAGACTCGGCACGCACGTCCGATGCTGGTGCAAGGGCGTGCCACCTGACCTATACCTGGGTCGGGGAAGGTGATGGATGTGCCTCGCTTAGTTTCCTGCATGGCATACACGTAAACATTAAATACGAGCCTCGATCGGCTCTCGGAGTTGTCTCGTGAATCGGCTCAAAGAGCCGATCCACCCATGATTTGCACGAGGTGTACGAATATATGGTGGTCCTGCTTGATCAAAACAAAGCTAAAACGACCTACTACGATTTAGGGTTTTCACCACATAATCGGAACATCCTACTCGTGATTGAGCCTCGCGGCCACGCACGGTGATCGTAAGCCAATCCTAGACAAGGCCTAAAAACCAACACGAAGTTGATCCCCGGAACATCCTGTGTAGGGCTAGCAAACTACACCCTACGCGCCACTGGATCCTTCAACCCTTTGTAAGGCCTAACCATGCAGATATTAAACTAATCCTTGAAGAACAAGGAGCAACCATAACGGATCGGATCTACTAAATAATGATCAAGCGGGGTGCCGCCCCTACACCTAAGATAGGCGTAAGGTCGGCTAGACGTCTCAGGGTTGCACTACGATAGCATATGATACGATGAACAATGCTAACCCTAACACGTCTAAGATAACTATGTTGCTCGCCATCAAAAAGGCTTCAGTACGAGCAACGCATGAACAGCGAATAAACTTGTATCGCCTAGATCGCAAGATGCGATCTAGGCAGCATGATGCTTACCCGGAAGAAACCCTCGAGACAAGGGAGTTGGCGATGCGCCTAGATTGGTTTGTGGTGAACGTGATTGTTGTTTATTTCATAAACCCTAGATACATATTGAAAGATCGAGATGTCGCCTAGAGGGGGGGGGTGAATAGGCAATTACAAACTCTTGCGGATTTGTCTTGTAAGAATGCGGAATTAAACTATCGTTTAGTTTACAAGCACAAACCCTAAATATGCTAAGCTCAACTAAGTGTAACAATAGCAACTAGAGCTAAGCAAGATAGGCACAAGATATATGTAGCACAAGTGATAGCAAGATATATATACTTCAAGCACGATGGCTATCACAAGGAAAGAGAGCTCGGGTATAGAAATAACCGAGGCACGCGGAGACGAGGATGTATTCCCGTGTTCCCTTGCTTTGCAACAAGGTACGTCACGTTTGGAGGAGTGGAGGTCCCACGAAGGATTCCCCGCGCCACGAAGGCTCACCCTATTCTCCGAACCACACCCACGAAGGATAATGGCCCTTTCCTTATGGTTAGCTTTTCCTCCGCTCCGGAGATGGCAAGCTCCACAACCACTTCACAAGCTCCACGAAGGAGAAGCCCGGGCCCCTTCACAATCTTCCACGAAAAGATCACCGGGACACCACCAAGCCAACTAGGAGGTCACCCTCCAAGAGTAACAAGCTCACGGTCTCTCACTCGAACAAATCGTGGTGGAGAGCTCAACACTATGCAATGATGCAAAGCAAGAACACCGGAGGTGTTCAAGTCCTTCACACTCAAATCCCACCAAAGCAACGAATGCTAGGATGAGATTGGAGAGGAAGAACAAGGGGGAAAGTCAACCAAAGACTCCAAGATCTAGATCCCAAGAGATTCCTTCACTTAGAGAAGAAACGGTTTGGTGGAAGTGTAGATCTAGATCTCCTCTCACAAATCCTCAAATATGAGCAAGAACGGTTGGAGGAATCAAGGGGGAGAGCAAGTTCTTCAAATAGCAACAATGGAGGTGAGAGAATGGGAAGAACTAGTTTGCTCAAGGTGGAAGAAAGGTATTTATAGCCCAAGTGGAAAAATAACTGTTGGGGGAAAAAGACAGAAAAACGGGCAGCAAATTCGGGCAGAAAAACGGCCCAGCCGGTCACCAGGCCGGCCGACCGGAGCAGCAGCCGGACAGGCCGGTCAGCAGCCCGGTCGGGCCGGCCCAGCAACCGGGCTGAGCAGCAGCCGCGCTGGGCGGTGGAAAAGGCCTTAGGTGAGCTGGGGAAGCCAGGCCGCGGCTGGGCCGGCGGGGAGGTGAGGCCCAGCACCGGCCAGGAGGCTAGCCAGCCAAGGGCGCGCGGGTGGGCCGGCGGAGCCAACGGCCCAGTTGCGCACGGGCGGCGCGGAGGCTTCAGGGCGCGCAGGGGCAGTGGGCCGTCGGGGCGCCAAAGGCCCAGCCGGGCGGGAGGCCGGTCCGGCCGGGGCCAGCACCGGGCGGCCCGGTCGGTGACCGGGTGCTGGGCCGGATGAGGCGACCAGGCCCACGGGACTCCGCCCGGATGGCACCGGTGCCCAGGCCGGTTTTCGACCGGGTGGGCCGGCGCCTGGCCCGGTCTGGCCGGCTGGCTCCTTCCCCTTTTTTTCTTTTCTTTTTCTTCTTTTCTCATCTTTCCTATTTCTTTAATAACTATTGCTCCCGAACCCCGAATGACATGTAACCAATTTTGTTGGAAAGGTAACGACGAATAGAACCCCAATAGAACCCCGGACAAACCAATATTTTGTTGGAAATATGGAGACTCCTCACATAACATTTTTAGATGATTTTAGAGAGGGAGTCTCCCACCGTCAAGAAACGGTAAAGACGTCCAAACTCGAAAACGCAATAGAAGATGCATGCGGATTCCGTTTTCGATGAACTTGGGCTTGTTGTAAAGCTAGCAACAAGCTCAAGAACCTCACATAGAGAAACACCAAGAAGCAATAAGGATATGCAAAGTATGCAAAGGATTGAGCTCCCTAAGACGATGTGATCAAGTTACTCAACCGAAAGCCCCTCTTAATAGTGCGGCTATCTATCCTATAATCCGGTCTCCCAACAACCACCTTGAGACCGGTAAAAGGAAAACCTAGCAAGGCCATACCTTTGCCTTGCGCATCCCACTTGATCTTGATGATAGCTCTTCAAGCTCCACTCAAGCCGGAATGCCTCACTTGATCATCGTCGCTTCGTGAAGACTCACAAATGCTCCCCCATACACCATGATGGGAAAGCTCTATTGATGCACATCTTCACATGTCCATTATCACCAAATGGACGGCAAGCTTCAAGCATGTGATCCACTTGAGATGCTCATCTTGAACTTGCCCGACTTAACCTTGTACCTTCTCATACTCTCATAAGATAGAGCATGGCTAATATTGAGTTCCACATAAGAACTCCATCTTCATTTCTTCTTCTTGATCATATCACATATGTATCTTCAAACCGATGATCCTGATGCCAATACACAAGGTATACCTTTATCTTCATGGCATCCATACTTGAATCCAACACATGGAGAACAAGTAGTACCTATGGAATATTCCTTCATATAAACTCAATGAAAACATTAGTCCATAGGGGTTGTCATTAATTACCAAAACCACACATAGGGGCAATGTACCCTTACACATATTTATAGTCCGTAGACTTTCTAACATGGGAATAATCCCAATCGTGCATGAGCCAAACTCTAACTAATCGATACGTATCCTACTATATTACAGATACACGGGCAAACTAGCCCAAACTTTACATATAAGGCCGATTCACGTATATTCTTCCATGAATATTCTTCAAGCCCCTCTTGATCGCGGCCCACCGCTGACTCGGTCAAATTCTGGTGATAACACATGCCCCCCTGGTTTTGGAATTGATAATTCCAAAATCACTCTGCTTTTCTTCGCCGGGTCATGTCGTGGCAGAGCAGAACCGTCGCAGTATCCTTCATCATGATTCCTTGCCTTCTCGACTTCTATGCGCGATCTGGCAAATTTATTCCTGTTGGGCACCATCTCCTTGGAAACTGATGTGGCATTGAATCTCCACTATATCCCCTTTATTTAACCGCTCTGAACCGTTCGCCACTTCACCCTCCTGCTCCGTACTAGCCATCGACAAAAAACCCGCATTCCTCCGTAGCCATGTCTTCTTCCTCCTCCTCCTCTTCTGCCTCCTCGAACCCCTCCTACGTATCATCTCCCTTCCGTGAGCCGACGCTAGAGTGGGGCTCGTTGGCGGCGCACGACATCCTCGCCCCAACGACGTGGGACAAGGAGGAACACGATTCCTCCATCTGGTCCGAGGATGACAAATCCTTGACTAACGGAGAGGGCGACCTTCAATTCCTCGTCGACGGGGAGGAGGAGGCGGAGAGCGAGGACGACCGCTTCTCCTGGGACGATTTCACCTCCTCCGAGGAAGAGGCGGAGGAGGACGACGATGACTCCCTCGAAGGTTACCCACCGGCGAAGCGCCTCCGCGCCTGGTGGGACGACGACAGCGATGACGATGATGAGGAAGACGAGGCTCCCGTAGAAGGCTACGGGAGCAACGATGAGGAGCCCATCAGCAGCTGCACCGGCGGCAGCGATGACGACGATGAGGGCAGCAACGGCCCTTAGATTAGGGACTAGTAGTAGTAGTCGGCTTTTGTTCTTTCTTTCCTGAGCAACCGGCTCTTTCTTTGTAAGAAATCCCACTATTAATGAAGAAAATATTCCCCAATTAATTTTGCTTTCTTGTCGACTTTGCCGATCGTCGAACGAAGTCGCTGTACAGAGAGCCGATGGCAGGGCATCGGCTTGTACTATAAACGCGATTTGAGGCCAAGCCGTTGCCTATTACGTCCAAACCATCCTCCAACCTTAAACGCGTAGATTGAACTCCTCAGCAAACCCACTAGGAGATTCATCCCAAATATCATGACTTCTGGTCTGAAACCGATCTATTAACCTGCTTAACTGAGCTTGTTCCTCTAGAGTCGATAGCAATGCATCGGCTTTATTATTCTGAAGTCGATGCCCGTGCATCGGCTGTACTCGCATACTGTTGTCTCCGCATGTTTTCTCAAGTCGATGTCTGTGCATCGGCTGTGATTTTTTTTTTAACTGGCCGATTTAAAATCGGCCTCCATACCTCACTGCCCATCATCCCACATGCTTGGGAAATACTTCTTGAGGTGTTGACCATTGACGGCCATCGGGAACTTAACGCCGTCCAATCTGCTCCAAGCATGTATGCATTACCCTTCAAGGCACTGGACGACTTTGTACGGACCGTGCCAATTAGGAGACCATTTGCCATATGCTTTGTCCTTAGTTCCTAACGGCAACACAGACTTCCCATACTAGATCACCAACTTGAAACTCCTTTGGTCTAACCTTCTTATTGTATGCACGAGCTACCCTGGCTTTGTTCTCTTTAATCTTCTCCAACGACCAAAGTCTAAGTTCTGTTGCGTCCTCAATAGTGTCACTCATCAAAGCTGCATATTCTTCAGCTGTTAGATCATTCTGAAACGTGACACGTCTTGATCCAGCCGTAATTTCCCAAGGTAATATGGCTTCCTGTCCATAGACGAGCTGGTATGGCGAAGTTTTTATAGCTCCATGGCATGACATGCGGTAGGCCCACAAAGCTTCTGATAACGTTTCATGCCAATCCCTAGGGTTCTCGTCAATTTTTCTCTTGATCAGCTTGATCAGGCTCTGATTGGACGCTTCAGCTTGCCCGTTGGCTTGAGCATAGTATGGAGATGATCGGATCAGCTTAATCCCCATGTCATCACAGTAACTTTTCGAATTCTTTAGAAATAAAGACCGAACCTCCATCGGTCGTGATAGTTTGGGGAATCCCGAACCTATGAATGACGTGTTCTTTCACAAACTTGATCACATATTGTGATTTCACCTTCTTCATAGGGACGGCCTCCACCCACTTGGTGAAGTAATCTGTAATAACCAAAATCCATTCATGTTTTTTACCTGACGCTGGATGGATTTTGCCAATCATATCCATGCCCCACCCTCGAAACGGCCAAGGTTTGATGATAGGGTTCATTGCTGATGCGGGTACCATCTGAATCTTCCCGAACATCTGGCACGCTTGGCACCCCTTGTAGTACTTGAAGCAATCTTCAAGCATGGTGGGCCAATAAAACCCTGATCGCCTAATTAGCCACTTCATCTTATGAGCCGATCGGTGAGTTCCACGAGCGCCTTCATGCACCTCATGTAAGAGCCGATTAGACTCGGTTGGTCCCGTGCACTTGAGTAGTAACCCTTCCAACGTCCCGTAGAACATGTCGTCTCCTATGAGGACATACTTCATGGCCTTGTATCTTATCCGTTTAGGTGCCCCCGAGCCGAATCTTTTAAGTAATTGAAGATTTCGGCTCTCCAATCATCCTGTTCCGAGAACCGCATGCACCCGAACTTCGACCCGTCCGATATGTCCTTATAGCCTCGACGCCATTTGTGCGAGATCGTTGGCCTCGGTGTTTTGGGATCTTGGGACCCAATTAAAGTTGATGTACCGAAACTGTGTCATCAACTCACGGCATTCCATCCGATATGGGAAAAGCGATTCACTCTCGCACTTATATTCATCCGTGAGCTGGTTAATCACCAACTTTGAGTCTCCAAAAAGCTATACTGCTTCTGCCCCGGCTTCCAGCAGCAACTCCATTCCCTTACGCACTGCCTCATATTCAGCGACATTGTTGGTGCAAGGGGTAGATAGTCTGATGGAAAAGGAGTACGTTGCCCCCCGAGGCGACACGAGCAGAATGCCGATGCCACAACCATCGTCACAAGCCGACCCATCGAAGAACATAGCCCATGCACGTATAGATAGTGCTGCTATATTGGTATTGATCCGTTCAGCTATAAGATCGGCCAACGCTTGTCCCTTGACTGCTTTCGCGGCCGATACCGAAGATCGAACTCCGACAACGCAAACATCCACTTACCAAGTCGGCCTTTCAAAACAGGGGCCGACGACGATGTGCTTGACAACGTCTGACTTGCATATGACGATGATCTCTGCCGTCAAAAGGATGTGATGAAGCTTGGTGCAGGTGAAGAACAGGCAAAGGCAAAGCTTCTCGACCTCAGGATACCTTGTCTCTGCGTCCAACATCCTTCTACTGAGGTAGAAAACGACCTTTTCAACACCCTCATAGAGTTGCACCACCACCGAAGCGATGGACGTGTCGGCCCATCGACAAGTAGATATAGAACGACCTGTCTTGTTGGGGCGGAACTAGCACAGGTGACGTCGTCAGATACCGCTTAATCTCATCAAACGCCTGCTGCTGTTCTGCCCCCCAGTGAAACTCGTCGTCAGATTTAATTTTCACCAGTGCTATGAACGGCTCGATTCGTCCTGACAGATTAGAGATGAATCGTCGAACAAAATTGATCTTGCCGATGAGACGTTGGAGCTCCTTCTTCGTGGTGGGCGGCTGCATGGTACGCACTGCCTCTTGACTTTTCAGGCCGATCTCAATTCCCCGTTCATGAACCAGAAAACCTAGGAACTGACCAGCCGTCACACCAAAAGCACACTTCTTCGGATTCATTCTCAGTCCGAACTTCCGAGTTCGGTCTAGGATGCGTCGTAAATCATCCAAGTGTCCCTCCATGGAGACAGATTTGACTACCACGTCGTCGATGTAGATTTCCACCAACTTGCCGATCAGATCGTGAAATATATAATTCATGGCTCGTTGGTACGTTGCACCGAGCATTCTTCAACCCAAAGGTCATGACTACATATTCAAACAAGCCTACTGCCCCTGGTACTCTGAATGCGGTCTTGTGTATATCTTCTGGAGCCATGAAGATTTGGTTATAGCCGGCGTTGCCATCCATGAAGCTCAACACCTTGTGGCCAGCCGCTGCATTGATCAACGTTTCTGCCACGAGCATCGGATACTCATCTTTTGGAGTGGCTCTGTTGAGATCTCGGAAATCGATGGCCACACGCCATCGGCCGTCCTTCTTCTCTACGGAACGATACTCGGAGATCCATTCAGCATACCCGCATGGCCTCGATGAACCCGGCGGCCAACATCTTCTCGATCTCTTTCTTGACCTCTTCCAGAATTTCGGCCTTCATCTGACGTGCTCGTTGTTGGAACGGCCGAAATCCTTTCTTAAGGGGGAGCCGATGTTCAATGATGCTCCTGTCTAACCCAGGCATCTCTGTGTAATCCCATGCAAAGCAATCTGGGTATTCTTTTAACAGAGCTATCATCTGACCCCTGAGATGTGGATCTAACTTCTTGCTGATAAAAGTTGGTCGCGGCTTATCCCCAGGACCGATGTCGACTTCCTCTAGCTCATCAGCCGATGTAAACCCATACCCTAGCTTTCCGTCACCTGAGAGGTCGATACCGAATACAGGGAGAGCGTGTGGTACGGATAATATGGGCCGATTGCTGGAATCGGCCTTCATCTTGATTGTCACCAGGATTTTTTGGAAGTGTCGGGGCCGATCGCGTGGAACGGCTTCCTCCTTGTCCTCGCTATGAGAGCAGCTGCCCTCGTCTCTATCCTTACCAGGGTGGTGCCCAAGTCCTACTATGTTGATGTTGAACGAGCATTTTGGCTGGCACCTCCCAGGGTACGTGCATTCCACCATGTCAACGGCGTATGCCGGTGAATTCGGCACTTCTGGTGCTGCCAACGCGAATGGCGGCGCTGGACGGGACTGGAGTGGCATCTCTCCTTGGTGAGTCCCTAGAGCTGGTCCTAACGGAGAGTATTGATGCCTCATGATTTCCTGGATCACCCGAAGAGCAACACGCTCCAAAGTGTTCACCAGGCTCTCAGAGTGGCGGTGTAGCGAATGAGCTACCATGAAGTTAATCTCCTGACGCAGGGACCTGGTGCGTTCTTCTAACGGGGCGGATAGGTCCACTCCATCGAGCGCGCCTTCAGGTGAGAACCCTTTCCACCTGATGCCATGTGAGCGGGTTCTCGTGAAAAGAGCCGATGAGGTCGGCTTCGAGGATAGCTTTGACCTCGTCATACTTCTTCTTGAGCTCCTCGGTCAGATCCTCGTACGTGACTGGAGTGCCGTCCGCCATCTCAGATGTAGATGGCGATGCGGTTGATGTCGCAGATTGTCCCACCGGGCGTGCCAGAATATGTTGCGGTCAGAAACCCACCGGCGAGCAGCGACGGGCAACACAGTAGAGCCGGGAACAACCTAGGGCTGCGGCTGGCCCTGGTCCCTCCGAGCGACGGCCCGCAAAGACTCGGCACGCACGTCCGATGCTGGTGCAAGGGCGTGCCACCTGACCTATACCTGGTCAGGAAGGTGATGGATGTGCCTCGCTTAGTTTCCTGCATGGCATACACGTAAACATTAAATACGAGCCTCGATCGGCTCTCGAGTTGTCTCCGTGAATCGGCTCAAAGAGCCGATCCACCCATGATTCGCACGAGGTGTACGAATACATGGTGGTCCTGCTTGATCAAAACAAAGCTAAAACGACCTACTAC
Organism: Lolium rigidum; assembly: GCF_022539505.1. NCBI lineage: Eukaryota > Viridiplantae > Streptophyta > Magnoliopsida > Poales > Poaceae > Lolium > Lolium rigidum. The sequence continues at coordinate 357,436,198 of NC_061508.1, forward strand.
GATTTAGGGTTTTCACCACATAATCGGAACATCCTACTCGTGATTGAGCCTCGCGGCCACGCACGGTGATCGTAAGCCAATCCTAGACAAGGCCTAAAAACCAACACGAAGTTGATCCCCGGAACATCCTGTCTAGGGCTAGCAAACTACACCCTACGCGCCACTGGATCCTTCAACCCTTTGTAAGGCCTAACCATGCAGATATTAAACTAATCCTTGAAGAACAAGGAGCAACCATAACGGATCGGATCTACTAAATAATGATCAAGCGGGGTGCCGCCCCTACACCTAAGATAGGCGTAAGGGCGACTAGACGTCTCAGGGTTGCACTACGATAGCATATGATACGATGAACAATGCTAACCCTAACACGTCTAAGATAACTACGTTGCTCGCCATCAAAAAGGCTTCAGTACGAGCAACGCATGAACAACGAATAAACTTGTACTGCCTAGATCGCAAGTTGCGATCTAGGCAGCATGATGCTTACCCGGAAGAAACCCTCGAGACAAGGGAGTTGGCGATGCGCCTAGATTGGTTTGTGGTGAACGTGATTGTTGTTTATTTCATAAACCCTAGATACATATTTATAGTCCGTAGACTTTCTAACGTGGGAATAATCCCAACCGTGCACGAGCCAAACTCTAACTAATCGATACGTATCCTATTATATTACAGATACACGGGCAAACTAGCCCAAACTTTGCATATAAGGCCGATTCACGTATATTCTTCCATGTATATTCTTCAAGCCCATCTTGATCGCGGCCCACCTCTGACTCGGTCAAATTCTGGTGATAACAAAAGCAACTATGAGCTTTTTAATCTATTTCCTGAGTTAAGACATGGATTGTTTGATGCGAAAATTAAAAACCTATGGAACCTTATTTGCATGCTAGTAGCAATGATATTAGTATGAACGCTTTGAACACCATTGTTGCTAATGATATAGAAAGTTCTAAGCTTGGGGAAGCTGGTTTTGATGAGCATGATATTTTTAGTCCCCCAAGCATGGAGGAGAAAATTTTCTTTGATGATACTTTGCCTCCCATTTATGATGATTATAATGATAGTGGTCTTTTGGTGCCGCCTACTATGGAGGATAAGTTTAATTATGATTACAATATGCCTCCTATATTTGATGATGAGAATAATAATGATAGGTACTTTGTTGAATTTTCTCCCACTATTACTAATAAAATTGATTATGCTTATGTGGAGAGTAATGATACTTTTATGCATGTAGCTCATGATAAAAATGTTTCATGTGATAGTTATATTGTTGAGTTTTCTCATGATGCTACTGAAAATCTTTATGAGAGAGGAAAATATGGCTGTAGAAATTTTTATGTTACTAAAACACCTCTCTATATGCTGAAATTTTTGAAGTTACACTTGTTTTATCTTTCTATGCTTGTTGCATTATGCTTCATGAATTTGTTTATTTACAAGATTCCTTTTCATAGGAAGTGGGTTAGGCTTAAATTTGTTTTGAATTTGCTTCTTGATGCTCTCTTTTGCTTCAACTCTTATTTCTTGCAAGAGCATCATTGAAATTGCTGAGCCCATTTAATGGCTATAAAAAAAGAACTTCTTGGGAGATAACCCATGTGTTTATTTTACTACAGCAACTTTTGTTTTTGAGTCTTGGAAGTTGTTACTACTGTAGCAACCTCTCCTTATCTTTATTTTATTGCATTGCTGTGCCAAGTGAAGTCTCTAATAGAAGGTTGATACTAGATTTGGATTACTGCGCAGCTGTCACGAATTTGGGTTGAATTCACTGTAGGTAACTCAGAAAAATCTGCCAATTTACGTGAGTGATCCTCAGATATGTACGCAACTTTCATTTGTTTTGAGTTTTCTCATCTGAGAAAGTTTAGTTCCCCAGAAAAATTCGTCTTTACGGACTGTTCTGTTTTGACAGATTCTGCCTTTTATTTCGCATTGCCTCTTTTGCTATGTTTGATGGATTTCTTTGTTCCATTAACTTCCAGTAGCTTTGGGCAATGTCCAGAAGTGTTAAGAATGATTGTGTCACCTCTGAACATGTGAATTTTTGATTATGCACTAACCCTCTAATGAGTTTGTTTTGAGTTTGGTGTGGTGGAAGTTTTCAAGGGTCAAGAGAGGAGGATGATATATGATTAAGAAGAGTGAAAAGTCTAAGCTTGGGGATGCCCCCGTGGTTCATCCCTGCATATTTCAAGAAGACTCAAGAATCTAAGCTTGGGGATGCCCAAGGCATCCCCTTCTTCATCAACAATTTATCAGGTTTCTTCTATTGAACCTATATTTTTATCCCGTCACATCTTATGTACTTTACTTGGAGCGTCTGTGTGCTTTCATTTTCGTTTTTGTTATTTTCATTCTTTGAATAAATGCTTGTGTGGGAGAGAGACATGCTCCGCTGGTTCATATGAACACTAGTGTTCTTAGCTTTACTTTTAATATTCATGGCAAATGTTGGAAACAGAAAATATTGCATGTGGTAGTGGTATAATGAAACACTTGCATAATCTTATAGATCGTTGAGCTTTGATAACTTGATTCTTTGCAAACGTTTTGAGGTATTTAGATGGTAAAGCTTGCTGGATAAATAAGTTAAAATTAGTAGTGGATTGTTGTCTTTAAGCTTGTGCCGTACTACAAACTCTATTTAAATAGTTGAAGGTGTAGTTGGACTTGATAGCTTTCCATGTCTGAGAGTTCATCGTAATAACTAAGTTGTGCTCGAAGGTCGAGGGAGCTAGCGGGGTACTTGTGCCACCGTGAACGGCCCTCCTTGGAGTAAATTTTAATCATGCTCTTAATGTTGAACCTGCTAGTTGTTTGCAATAAGCTTGTGAGTTCTTTTTGACTAATGTTAAGATACGATTTTTGGCACTTCCACCATCCAAATTTGCTAGCCTCTTCGGTAATGTGCATTGCCTTTTGCTCACGTTGAGAATTGTGCATACTTCGCTAGTACATCCAAACCCGTGGGAGGATTTTCTCTTGTTCTCCTACACATAAGCCCAGACATCTCCTCAAAACAGCCACCATACCTACCTACCACAACATTTCCATAGCTGTTCCGAGATATATTGCCATGCAACTCCCATTTTACATTAAATGCCATGTTGTCATTTATCATTTATATATTGCTTTGCATGATTCTATACAGCTGATGTGAGGTTTACCCATGTTACGCTAGATCATTGCACATCCTGCTACACTGGCAGAGGCATACAGTTTTATACATCATGTTTTATTCATTATGAGTTATTTGTACCAAAAAATGTGTTGTCATATTAGGATGTTGCCCCTAAAAGTGAAAAGAGCCATGGAGGCCATCAAAAAGAGAAAAAGAAAAGAAAAAAATAGAAAAGAAAAGAAAAGGAGAAAAAAGAGAATAAAGAAAAAGGGGGCAACATTACTATCTTTTATCCACATTTGTGCTCATGTTTAGCACCTACACTCCATATGAGAGAGTTTTCATGTTTTATTAGTATAACTATGTGGGGAATTTACACTATAGAACTTGGGTTGTATATTCTAATGATGAGCTTCCTCAAAAGTGCTCTAGGTCTTCGTGAGCAACCAAGTTGGATGCACCCCCACTAGTTCCATTGGAGAGCTTTCATACACATATAGCTCTATGTGCATCCGTTGCATGGCAATCACTACTCCTTGCATAGCTTCGATCATAAGACTTCTTCTTGTCTAATGATCACATATAGCTTTGTAAGACTTTCTTCCATTTGGCCTTCCAAACCCCCATTAACGTTCTTTATGCCATAACATCCTGGTGCTAATACCAAATGCTTGCGCTCACCGGTTGAGTAGACTTCGAAATAGTTGATTCATGACGTTCATGTTTATGTTTACTTGACTGAATCCTTCTTATGTTGTGAAAATTTACTTGATGCTTGGAATGAGGGATAGAACTTCTACGCTGAATACTTAACACATCTTTAATGAACTTTGTACGGTTTCATGTCTTTAAAGCAATAGTTCATGAAAACTTCTAGCTTGTTTAACTCTTGCATTATCATCTCTTATATCAATATAGACATTTGCTTTGAGTGATTTGATCTCAGTTCATATGCTTTACATCATTATTGGATCAAGATTATGTTGGTAGCATGTCACTTCAGAAATTATCTTTGTTATCGTTTACCTACTCGAGGACGAGTAGGAACTAAGCATGGGGATGCTGATACGTCTCCAACGTATCGATAATTTCTTATGTTCCATGCTTGTTTTATAACAATACCTACATGTTTTGTTCACACTTTACATCGTTTTTATGTATTTTCTGGAACTAACCTATTGACAAGATGCCGAAGTGCCAGTTCCTGTTTTCTGCTGTTTTTGGTTTCAGAAATCCTAGTAAGGAAATATTCTCGGAATTGGACGAAATCAACGCCCAGTATCCTATAATTCCACGAAGCTTCCAGAACACCGGAGAGGGGCCAGAGGAGAGCCACATGCCCACCACACAAGGTGGCGGCGCGGCCCAGGGGGGCGCGCCCCCTGTTGCCTGGCTGCCTCGTTAGCCCTCCGACTCCGACTCTTCACCTATTTAAGCCTCCCTGACCTAAAACATCGATACGAAGAAACCACGGTACGAGAAACCTTCCAGAGCCGCCGCCATCGCGAAGCCAGGATCTAGGGGACATAAGTCTCTGTTCCGGCACGCCGCCGGGACGGGGAAGTGCCCCCGAAAGGAATCTCCATCGACACCACCGCCATCTTCATCACCGCTGCTGTCTCCCATGAGGAGGGAGTAGTTCTCCCTCGAGGCTAAGGGCTGTACTGGTTGCTATGTGGTTCATCTCTCTCCCATGTACTTCAATACAATGATCTCATGAGCTGCCTTACATGATTGAGATTCATATGATGAGCTTTGTATCACTATTAATCTATGTGCTACTCTAGTGATGTTATTAAAGTACTCTATTCCTCCTCCATGATGTAATGGTGACAGTGTGTGCATCATGTAGTACTTGGCGTAGTTTATGATTGTGATCTCTTGTAGACTATGGAGTTAATTATTACTATGATAGTATTGATGTGATCTATTCCTCCTTTCATAGTCTGTCGGTGACAGTGTGCATGCTATGTTAGTACTCGGTATAATTGCGTTGGTCTATCATGCACTCTAAGGTTATTTAAATATCAACATCGAATGTTGTGGAGCTTGTTAACTCCGGCATTGAGGTGCTCTTGTAGCCCTACACAATTAATGGTGTTCATCATCCAACAAGAGAGTGTAGAGTGGTTTTATTATGTGATCAATGTTGAGAGTGTCCACTAGTGAAAGTATGATCCCTAGGCCTTGTTTCCAAATGCTGCAATCATCGCTTATTTACTCGTTCTCTCGCATCTTTACTTCCTGCAACATTACTACCATCAATCGCACGCCAGCAAGCTATTTTCTGGCGCCGTTACTACTGCTCATATTCATTCATACTACTTGTATTTCACTATCTCTTTGCCGAACTAGTGCACCTATACATCTGACAAGTGTATTAGGTGTGTTGGGGACACAAGAGACTTCTTGCATTGTGATCGCAGGGTTGCTTGAGAGGGATATCTTTGACCTCTTCGTCCCGTAGTTCGATAAACCTTGGGTGATTCACTTAAGGGAAAACTTGCTGCTGTTCTACAAACCTCTGCTCTTGGAGGCCCAACACTGTCTACAGGAAAAGAAGCGTGCGTAGACATCAAGCTATTTTCTGGCGCCGTTGTGCCGGGGAACGAAAAGCTACACCATAGAGATTTCCTCCCACGTCAACCATGCGCCAGTTGTAGACAGTCAAGTATTTTCTGGCGCCGTTGCCGGGGAGGAAAGGTAAAAGGCATTCACACTCCGGTCCCAGGTAACTAAGTTATTTTCTGGCGCCAATGTAAGTGCTCGAAGCTATTTCCTTTAGATCCTGCAATTGCATCTTTTTGTTTCTTGTTTTTCACTAGTTAGGCATAATGGAAAGCAACTATGAGCTTTTTAATCTATTTCCTGAGTTAAGACATGGATTGTTTGATGCGAAAATTAAAAAACCTATGGAACCTTATTTGCATGCTAGTAGCAATGATATCAGTATGAACACTTTGAACACCATTGTTGCTAATGATATAGAAAGTTCTAAGCTTGGGGAAGCTGGTTTTGATGAGCATGATATTTTTAGTCCCCCAAGCATGGAGGAGAAAATTTTCTTTGATGATACTTTGCCTCCCATTTATGATGATTATAATGATAGTGGTCTTTTGGTGCCGCCTACTATGGAGGATAAGTTTCATTATGATTACAATATGCCTCCTATATTTGATGATGAGAATAATAATGATAGCTACTTTGTTGAATTTTCTCCCACTATTACTAATAAAATTGATTATGCTTATGTGGAGAGTAATGATACTTTTATGCATGTAGCTCATGATAAGAATGTTTCATGTGATAGTTATATTGTTGAGTTTTCTCATGATGCTACTGAAAATCTTTATGAGAGAGGAAAATATGGTTGTAGAAATTTTCATGTTACTAAAACACCTCTCTATATGCTGAAATTTTTGAAGTTACACTTGTTTTATCTTTCTATGCTTGTTGCATTATGCTTCATGAATTTGTTTATTTACAAGATTCCTTTTCATAGGAAGTGGGTTAGGTTTAAATTTGTTTTGAATTTGCTTCTTGATGCTCTCTTTTGCTTCAACTCTTATTTCTTGCAAGAGCATCATTGAAATTGCTGAGCCCATCTTAATGGCTATAAAGAAAGCACTTCTTGGGAGATAACCCATGTGTTTATTTTACTACAGCAACTTTTGTTTTTCAGTCTTGGAAGTTGTTACTACTGTAGCAACCTCTCCTTATCTTTATTTTATTGCATTGTTGTGCCAAGTGAAGTCTCTAATAGAAGGTTGATACTAGATTTGGATTACTGCGCAGAAACAGATTTCTTGCTGTCACAAATTTGGGTTGAATTCTCTGTAGGTAACTCAAAAAAATCTGCCAATTTACGTGAGTGATCCCCATATATGTACGCAACTTTCATTAGTTTTGAGTATTCTCATCTGAGCAAGTTTAGTGCCCCAGAAAAATTCGTCTTTACGGACTATTCTGTTTTGACAGATTCTGCCTTTTATTTCGCATTGCCTCTTTTGCTATGTTTGATGGATTTCTTTGTTCCATTAACTTCCAGTAGCTTTGGGCAATGTCCAGAAGTGTTAAGAATGATTGTGTCACCTCTGAACATGTGAATTTTTTATTATGCACTAACCCTCTAATGAGTTTGTTTTGAGTTTGGTGTGAAGGAAGTTTTCAAGGGTCAAGAGAGGAGGATGATATATGATTAAGAAGAGTGAAAAGTCTAAGCTTGGGGATGCCCCCGTGGTTCATCCCTGCATATTTCAAGAAGACTCAAGCGTCTAAGCTTGGGGATGCCCAAGGCATCCCCTTCTTCATCAACAATTTATCAGGTTTCTTCTATTGAACCTATATTTTTATTCCGTCACATCTTATGTACTTTACTTGGAGCGTCTGTGTGCTTTTATTTTCGTTTTGTTATTTTCATTCTTTGAGTAAATGCTAGTGTGGGAGAGAGACACGCTCCGCTGGTTCATATGAACACTAGTGTTCTTAGCTTTACTTTTAATATTCATGGCAAAGGTTGGAAACAGAAAATGTTGCATGTGGTAGTGGTATAATGAAACACTTGCATAATCTTGTAGATCATTGAGCTTTGATAACTTGATTCTTTGCAAACGTTTTGAGGTATTTAGATGGTAAAGCTTGCTGGATAAATAAGTTAAAATTAGTAGTGGATTGTTGTCTTTAAGCTTATGCCGTACTACAAACTCTATTTAAATAGTTGAAGGTGTAGTTGGACTTGATAGCTTTCCATGTCTGAGAGTTCATCGTAATAACTAAGTTGTGTTGAAGGTCGAGGGAGCTAGCAGGGTACTTGTGCCACCGTGAACGGCCCTCCTTGGAGTAAATTTTAATCATGCTCTTAATGTTGAACCTGCTAGTTGTTTGCAATAAGCTTGTGAGTTCTTTTTGACTAATGTTAAGCTACGGTTTTTGGCACTTCCACCATCCAAATTTGCTAGCCTCTTCGGTACTGTGCATTGCCTTTTGCTCACATTGAGAATTGTGCATACTTCGCCAGTACATCCAAACCCGTGGGAGGATTTTCTCTTGTTCTCCTACACATAAGCCCAGACATCTCCTCAAAACAGCCACCATACCTACCTACCACAACATTTCCATAGTTGTTCCGAGATATATTGCCATGCAACTTCCATTTTACATTACATGCCATGTTGTCATTTATCATTTATATATTGCTTTGCATGATTCTATACAGCTGATGTGAGGTTTACCCATGTTACGCTAGATCATTGCACATACTACTACACTGGCAGAGGCATACAGTTTTATACATCATGTTTTATTCATTATGAGTTATTTGTACCAAAAAGTGTGTTGTCATATTAGGATGTTGCCCCTAAAAGTGAAAAGAGCCATGGAGGCCATCAAAAAGAGAAAAAGAAAAGAAAAAAATAGAAAAGAAAAGAAAAGAAGAAAAAAAGAGAATAAAGAAAAAGGGGGCAGCATTACTATCTTTTATCCACATTTGTGCTCATGTTTCGCACCTACACTCCATATGAGAGAGTTTTCATGTTTTACTAGTATAAATATGTGGGGAATTTACACTATAGAACTTGGGTTGTATATTCCAATGATGAGCTTCCTCAAAAGTGCTCTAGGTCTTCGTGAGCAACCAAGTTGGATGCACCCCCACTAGTTCCATTGGAGAGCTTTCATACACATATAGCTCTATGTGCATCCGTTGCATGGCAATCACTACTCCTTGCATAGCTTCGATGATAAGACTTCTTCTTTCTAATGATCACTTATAGCTTTGTAAGACTTTCTTCCATTTGGCCTTCCAAACCCCCATTAACGTTCTTTATGCCATAACATCCCGGTGCTAATACCAAATGCTTGCGCTCACCGGTTGAGTAGACTTCGAAACAGTTGATTCATGACGTTCATGTTTATGTTTACTTGATCGAATCCTTCTTATGTTGTGAAAATTTACTTGATGCTTGGAATGAGGGATAGAACTTCTACGCTGAATACTTAACACATCTTTAATGAACTTTTTACGGTTTCATGTCTTTAAAGCAATAGTTCATGAAAACTTCTAGCTTGTTTAACTCTTGCATTATCATGTCTTATATCAATATAGACATTTGCTTTGAGTGATTTGATCTCAGTTCATATGCTTTACATCATTATTGGATCAAGATTATGTTGGTAGCATGTCACTTCAGAAATTATCTTTGTTATCGTTTACCTACTCGAGGACGAGTAGGAACTAAGCTTGTGGATGCTGATACGTCTCCAACGTATCGATAATTTCTTATGTTCCATGCTTGTTTTATAACAATACCTACATGTTTTGTTCACACTTTACATCGTTTTTATGCATTTTCTGGAACTAACCTATTGACAAGATGCCGAAGTGCCAGTTCCTGTTTTCTGCTGTTTTTGGTTTCAGAAATCCTAGTAAGGAAATATTCTCGGAATTGGACAAAATCAACGCCCAGTATCTTATAATTCCACGAAGCTTCCAGAACACCGGAGAGGGGCCAGAGGAGAGCCATAGGCCCACCACACAAGGTGGCGGCGCGGCCCAGGGGGGGCGCGCCCCCTGTTGTCTGGCTGCCTCGTCAGCCCTCCGACTCTGACTCTTCGCCTATTTAAGCCTCCCTGACCTAAAACATCGATACGAAGAAGCCACGGTACGAGAAACCTTCCAGAGCCGCCGCCATCGCGAAGCCAAGATCTGGGGACAGAAGTCTCTGTTCCGACACGCCGCCGGGATGGGGAAGTGCCCCCGGAAGGCATCTCCATCGACACCACCGCCATCTTCATCACCGCTGCTGTCTCCCATGAGGAGGGAGTAGTTCTCCCTCGAGGCTAAGGGCTGTACCGGTAGTTATGTGGTTCATCTCTCTCCCATGTACTTCAATACAATGATCTCATGAGCTGCTTTACATGATTGAGATTCATATGATGAGCTTTGTATCACTATTAATCTATGTGCTACTCTAGTGATGTTATTAAAGTACTCTATTCCCCCTCCATGATGTAATGGTGACAGTGTGTGCATCATGTAGTACTTGGCGTAGTTTATGATTGTGATCTCTTGTAGACTATGGAGTTAATTATTACTATGATAGTATTGATGTGATCTATTCCTCCTTTCATAGTACTGATCGGTGACGAGTGTGCATGCTATGTTAGTACTCGGTATAATTGCGTTGGTCTATCATGCACTCTAAGGTTATTTAAATATGAACATCGAATGTTGTGGAGCTTGTTAACTCCGGCATTGAGGTGCTCTTGTAGCCCTACACAATTAATGGTGTTCATCATCCAACAAGAGAGTGTAGAGTGGTTTTATTATGTGATCAATGTTGAGAGTGTCCACTAGTGAAAGTATGATCCCTAGGCCTTGTTTCCAAATACCGCAATCATCGCTTATTTACTCGTTTCTACTGCATCTTTACTTCCTTCAACATTACTATCATCAACCGCACGCTCGACAAGCTATTTTCCGGCGCCAGTTACTACTTGCTCATATTCATTCATACTACTTGTATTTCACTATCTCTTCGCCGAACTAGTGCACCTATACATCCGACAAGTGTATTAGGTGTGTTGGGGACACAAGAGACTTCTTGCATTGTGATCGCAGGGTTGCTTGAGAGGGATATCTTTGACCTCTTCCTCCCTGAGTTCGATAAACCTTGGGTGATTCACTTAAGGGAACACTTGATGCTGTTCTACAAACCTCTGCTCTTGGAGGCCCAACACTGTCTACATGAAAAGAAGCATGCGTAGACATCAAGCTATTTTCTGGCGCCGTTGCCGGGGAACGAAAAGCTACACCACAGAGATTTCCTCCCACGTCAACCACGCGCCAGTTGTAGACAGTCAAGCACCAATAGGGCCGGCTGCTCATGTATATATAGGAGAACACATGTACAATTACAGGTACAACCCTGACAAAACACGGGGACCTATACCTAGTACAATATCTTCCTCAACACCCCCCCCCCCGCAGTCGAAGGGTCGGCACTAACACATAGACTGGAGTGAAACTCAGGAAAAGTCGTGGATGGCAATCCCTTCGTCATGATATCGGCAAACTGTTGAGACGTCGGTACGTGAAGAACTCGAACACGACCGAGGGAAACTTGCTCACGAACTAAGTGGATGTCCAACTCGATGTGCTTGGTGCACCGATGATGAACGGGGTTGGTGGATAGGTAGACAGCCGACACGTTGTCGCAGAAGACCACCGTAGACTTGTCAACGGGACAAGAGAGCTCGGACAGAAGCTGGCGAAGCCACGTGCACTCAGCCATAGCATTAGCCACGGCGCGGTACTCGGCCTCAGCACTGGAGCGAGACACGGTGGGCTGCCTCTTGGAGGACCAAGAGACGAGCGACGAGCCGAGGTAGACGCAATAGCCGCTGGTGGAGCGCCGAGTGTCTGGGCAGCCTGCCCAGTCCGCGTCCGAGTAGGCAACGAGGTCAGTCGATGTCGAGGGCGAGGCATGCAGCGATAGGCCGTAACCCATGGTACCACAGACATAGCGGAGAATCCGCTTGACCGCGTGACAAGGTATCAACTTGTCAATGCCTATGGATTGTAGGCTAAATTTTCATGTTACTAAGACACCTCTCTATATGCTGAAATTTTTGAAGTTACACTTGTTTTATCTTCCTATGCTATTCACTTTGCTCTCCATGAACTTGTTTATTTACAAGATCCCTTTTCATAGAAAGTGAGTTAGGCTTAAACTTGTTTTGAATTTGCTTCTTGATGCTCTCTTTTGCTTCAACTACTATTTCTTGGGAGTGCATCATTAAAATTACTGAGCCCATCTTAATGGCTATAAAGAAAGCACTTCTTGGGAGATAACCCATGTTTTTATTTTACTACAGTAATTTTGTTTTATATTTGAGTCTTGGAAGTTGTTACTACTGTAGCAACCTCTCCTTATCTTATTTTATTGCATTTGTTGTGCCAAGTAAAGTCTTTGATAGTAGGGTTGATACTAGATTTGGATTTCTATGCAGAAACAGATTTCTGTCTGTCACGAATTTGGGCAGGGTTCTCTGTAGGTAACTCAGAAAAATCTGCCAATTTACGTGCGTGATCCTCGTGATAGTGTATCGCAACTTTCATTCAATTTGAGCATTTTCATTTGAGAAAGTCCAGGTGCCTTCTAAAAAAATTGTCTTTACTTGATCGTTCTGTTTTGACAGATTCTCGCCTTTTATTTCGTATTGCCTGCTTTTGCTATGTTTGATGGATTCCTTTGTTCCATTAACTTCCAGTAGCTTTGGGCAATGTCCGAAGTGTTAAGAATGATTGTGTCACCTCTGAACATGTGAATTTTTGATTATGCACTAACCCTCTAATGAGTTTGTTTTGAGTTTTGTGTGGAGGAAGTTTTCAAGGGTCAAGAGAGGAGGATGATACAATATGATCAAGGAGAGTGAAAGCTCTAAGCTTGGGGACGCCCCCGTGGTTCATCCCTGCATATTTCAAGAATTTTCAAGCGTCTAAGCTTGGGGATGCCTTGGGCATCCCCTTCTTCATCAACAATTTATCAGGTTTCTTCTATTGAAACTATATTTTTATTCCGTCACATCTTATGTACTTTACTTGGAGCGTCTGTGTGCTTTTAT
>NC_061508.1:357449057-357492269 GCF_022539505.1 Lolium rigidum
GGATTCGGTTAGCCATGGTTTGTGAAAGAAAGGTTGGAAGGAGTGCCACACAAAATGAAAATAATATGGGAGCCGCTCTTAGGAGGTTGTCTCAGCGAGGGGTTAGAGTACCCGCTACCGATCGTTGACAACAACAAACACCTCTCAAAATGTTACTTTTATTATCTCTATATGATTGCAAAACTGAAAAAGCTCTAGCACATGATTTAATCCCTGCTTCCTGATGGCGTGTATTTCACACGTTCGTTGGGCAACCCCAAGAGGAAGGTATGATGCGCACAGCAGCAAGTTTTCCCTCAGAAAGAAACCAAGGTTTATCGAACCAGGAGGAGCCAAGAAGCACGTTGAAGGTTGATGGCGGCGGGATGTAGTGCGGCGCAACACCGGGATTCCGGCGCCAACGTGGAACCTGCACAACACAACCAAACTACTTTGCCCTAACGAAACGAGTGAGGTTGTCAATCTCACCGACTTGCTGTAACAAAGGATTAACCGTATTGTGTGGAAGATGATTGTTTGCAGAAAACAGTAGAACAAGTATTGCAGTAGATTGTATTTCGAGTAAGAGAATTGGACCGGGGTCCACAGTTCACTAGAGGTGTCTCTCCCATAAGACGAACAGACATGTTGGGTGAACAAATTACAGTTGGGCAATTGACAAATAAAGAGAGCATGACAATGCACATACATATCATGATGAGTATAGTGAGATTTAATTGGGCATTACGACAAAGTACATAGACCGCCATCCAACTGCATCTATGCCTAAAAAGTCCACCTTCAGGTTATCATCCGAACCCCCTCCAGGATTAAGTTGCAAACAACAGACAATTGCATTAAGTATGGTGCGTAATGTAATCAACAACTACATCCTTAGACATAGCATCAATGTTTTATCCCTAGTGGCAACAGCACAACACAACCTTAGAACTTTCTGTCACTGTCCCGGTGTCAATGCGGGCATGAACCCACTATCGAGCATAAGTACTCCCTCTTGGAGTTACAAGCATCTACTTGGCCGAGCATCTACTAGTAACTGGAGAGCATGCAAGATCATAAACAACACATAAGCATAACTTTGATAATCAACATAATAAGTATTCTCTATTCATCGGATCCCAACAAACGCAACATATAGAATTACATATAGATGATCTTGATCATGATAGGCAGCTCACAAGATCCGACAATGATAGCACAATGGGGAGAAGACAACCATCTAGCTACTGCTATGGACCCATAGTCCAGGGGTAGACTACTCACACATCACACCGGAGGCGACCATGGCGGCGTAGAGTCCTCCGGGAGATGATTCCCCTCTCCGGCGAGGTGCCGGAGGCGATCTCTCGGATCCCCCGAGATGGGATCGGCGGCGGCGGCGTCTGTGGAAGGTTTTCCGTATCGTGGTTCTCGGTACTGGGGGTTTCGTCACGGAGGCTATTTGTAGGCGGAAGGGCAGGTCAAGAGGCGGCACGGGGGCCCCACACCACAGGGCCGCGCGGCCAAGGGGGGGCCGCGCCGCCCTAGGGTGTGGCCCCTCGTCGCCCCTCTTCGTCTCTCCTTCGGACTTCCGGAAGCTTCGTGGAAAAATAGGCCCCCGGGCTTTGATTTCGTCCAATTCCGAGAATATTTCCTTACTAGGATTTCGAAACCAAAAACGGCAGAAAACGACAGAATCGGCACTTCGGCATCTTGTTAATAGGTTAGTTCCGGAAAATGCACGAATATGACATAAAGTGTGCATAAAACATGTAGATAACATCAATAATGTGGCATGGAACATAAGAAATTATCGATACGTCGGAGACGTATCAGCATCCCCAAGCTTAGTTACTGCTCGTCCCGGCAGGGTAAAACGATAACACGGATAATTTACGGAGTGACATGCCATCATAATCTTGATCATACTATTTGTAAAGCATATGTAGTGAATGCAGCGATCAAAACAATGTGTATGACATGAGTAAACAAGTGAATCATATACCAAAGACTTTTCATGAATAGCACTTCAAGACAAGCATCAATAAGTCTTGCATAAGAGTTAACTCATAAAGCAATAATTCAAAGTAAAGGTATTGAAGCAACACAAAAGAAGATTAAGTTTCAGCGGTTGCTTTCAACTTGTAACATGTATATCTCATGGATATTGTCAACATAGGGAAATATAATAAGTGCAATAAGCAAGTATGTAAGAATCAATGCACAGTTCACACAAGTGTTTGCTTCTTGAGATGGAGAGAAATAGGTGAACTGACTCAACATTGAAAGTAAAAGAATGGTCCTCTCAGAGGAAAAGCATCGATTGCTATATTTGTGCTAGAGCTTTGATTTTGAAAACATGAAACAATTTTGTCAACGGTAGTAATAAAGCATATGCATCATGTAAATTATATCTTATAAGTTGCAAGCCTCATGCATAGTGTACCAATAGTGCCCGCACCTTGTCCTAATTAGCTTGGACTACCTGGATTATCACCGCAATACATATGCTTTAACCAAGTATCACAAAGGGGTACCTCTATGCCGCCTGTACAAAGGTCTAAGGAGAAAGCTCGCATTTGGATTTCTCGCTTTTGATTATTCTCAACTTAGACATCCATACCGGGACAACATAGACAACGAGATAATGGACTCCTCTTTTAATGCTTTAAGCATTCAACAACAATTAATTCTTTTCTCATTAGAGATTTGAGGATGTTTGTCCAAAACTGAAACTTCCACCATGAAACATGGCTTTAGTTAGGGCCCAATGTTCTTCTCTCACAATATGCATGCTCAAACCATTCAACTCAGTGTAGATCGCCCTTACTTCAGACAAGACGAACATGCATAGCAACTCACATGAAATTCAACAATGAATTGTTGATGGCGTTCCCCAGTAAACATGGTTATCGCACAACAAGCAACTTAATAAGAGATAAAGTGCATAATTACATATTCAATACCACAATAGTTTTTAAGCTATTTGTCCCATGAGCTATATATTGCAAAGGTGAATGATGGAATTTTAAAGGTAGCACTCAAGCAATTTACTTTGGAATGGCTGGAAAATACCATGTAGTAGGTAGGTATGGTGGACACAAATGGCATAGTGGTTGGCTCAAGTATTTTGGATGCATGAGAAGTATTCCCTCTCGATACAATGGTTTAGGCTAGCAAGGCTTATTTGAAACAAACACAAGGATGAACCGGTGCAGCAAAACTCACATAAAAGACATATTGAAAACATTATAAGACTCTACACCGTCTTCCTTGTTGTTCAAACTCAATACTAGAAATTATCTAGACCTTAGAGAAACCAAATATGCAAACCAAATTTTAGCATGCTCTATGTATTTCTTCATTAATGGGTGCAAAGCATATGATGCAAGAGCTTAAACATGAGCACAACAATTGCCAAGTATCACATTACCCAAGACATTTTAGCAATTACTACATGTATCATTTTCCAATTCCAACCATATAACAATTTAACGAAGAAGAAACTTCGCCATGAATACTATGAGTAGAAACCAAGGACATACTTGTCCATATGCTACAGCGGAGCGTGTATCTCTCCCACAAAGTGAATGCTAGGATCCATTTTATTCAAACAAAACAAAAAAACAAAAACAAACCGACGCTCCAAGAAAAAGCACATAAGATGTGATGGAATAAAAATATAGTTTCAGGGGAGGAACCTGATAATGTTGTCGATGAAGAAGGGGATGCCTTGGGCATCCCCAAGCTTAGACGCTTGAGTCTTCTTGATATATGCAGGGGTGAACCACCGGGTGCATCCCCAAGCTTAGAGTTTTCACTCTCCTTGATCATGTTGCATCATACTCCTCTCTTGATCCTTGAAAACTTCCTCCACACCAAACTCGAAACAACTCATTAGAGGGTTAGTGCACAATATAAATTGACATATTCAGAGGTGACACAATCATTCTTAACACTTCTGGACATTGCATAATGCTACTGGACATTAGTGGATCAAAGAAATTCATCCAACATAGCGAAAGAGGCAATGCGAAATAAAAGGCAGAATCTGTCAAAACAGAACAGTTCGTATTGACGAATTTTAAAATGGTACCAGACTTGCTCAAATGAAAATGCTCAAATTGAATTAAAGTTGCGTACATATCTGAGGATCATGCACGTAAATTGGCATAATTTTCTGAGTTACCTACAGGGAGGTGGACCCAGATTCGTGACAGCAAAGAAATCTGGAACTGTGCAGTAATCCAAATCTAGTACTTACTTTTCTATCAACGGCTTAACTTGGCACAACAAAATACAAAACTAAGATAAGGAGAGGTTGCTACAGTAGTAAACAACTTCCAAGACACAAAATAAAAACAAAGTACTGTAGGTAAAAACATGGGTTGTCTCCCATAAGCGCTTTCTTTATAGCCATTAAGATGGGCTCAGCAGTTTTAATGATGCACTCGCAAGAAATAGTATTTGAAGCAAAAGAGAGCATCAAGAGGCAAATTCAAAACATATTTAAGCCTAACATGCTTCCTATGAAAAGGAATCTTGTACACAAATAAATTCATGAAAAGCAAAGTGACAAGATCAGGAAGATAAAACAAGTGTAGTTTCAAAAATTTCAGCACATAGAGAGGTGTTTTAGTAACATGAAAATTTCTATAACCATATTTTCCTCTCTCATAATAACTTTCAGTAGCATCATGAGCAAACTCAACAATATAACTATCACATAAAGCATTCCTATCATGAGTCTCATGCATAAAATTATTACTCTCCACATAGGCATAATCAATTTTATTAGTTGTAGTGGGAGCAAATTCAACAAAGTAGCTATCATTATTATTCTCATCATCAAATATAGGAGGCATATTGTAATCATAATCAAATTTATCCTCCATAACAGGCGGTACTAAAAGACCAATATCATTATCATAAATAGGAGGCAAAGTATCATCAAAGTAAATTTTCTCCTCAATGCTTGGGGGAATAAAAAGATCATGCTCATCAAAGCCAGCTTCCCAAGCTTAGAATTTTCCATATCATTGGCAACAATGGTGTTCAAAGTGTTCATACTAATATGTTCCATGGGTTTTTTAATTTTTGCATCAAACCATCCATGTCTTAACTCAGGAAATAGCTTCAGAAGCTCACTGTTACTTTCCATTATGCTTAACTAGTGAAATAAAAACATGCATGATATTAAGTAAAGTAAAACAAGTAACTAATTTTTTTGTGTTTTTGATATAGCAAACAAGATAGCAAATAAAGTAAAACTATCAACTAATTTTTTTTTTTTGTATTTTGATTTAGTGCAGCAAACAAACTAGTAAATAAAACTAAGCAAGACAAAAACAAAGTAAAGAGATTGAGAAGTGGAGACTCCCCTTGCAGCGTGTCTTGATCTCCCCGGCAACGGCGCCAGAAAATGTGCTTGATGGCGTGTATTTCACACGTTCGTTGGGCAACCCCAAGAGGAAGGTATGATGCGCACAGCAGACAAGTTTTCCCTCGAAAGAAACCAAGGTTTATCGAACCGAGGAGGAGCCAAGAAGCACGTTGAAGGTTGATGGCGGCGGGATGTAGTGCGGCGCAACACCGGGGATTCCGGCGCCAACGTGGAACCCGCACAACACAACCAAACTACTTTGCCCCAACGAAACAGGTGAGGTTGTCAATCTCACCGGCTTGCTGTAACAAAGGATTAACCGTATTGTGTGGAAGATGATTGTTTGCGGAAAACAAGTAGAACAAGTATTGCGATAGATTGTATTTCAGTAAAGAGAATTGGACCGGGGTCCACAGTTCACTAGAGGTGTCTCTCCCATAAGACGAACAGCATGTTGGGTGAACAAATTACGGTTGGGCAATTGACAAATAAAGAGAGCATGACAATGCACATACATATCATGATGAGTATAGTGAGATTTAATTGGGCATTACGACAAAGTACATAGACCGCCATCCAACCGCATCTATGCCTAAAAAGTCCACCTTCGAGGTTATCATCCGAACCCCTCCAAGTATTAAGTTGCAAACAACGGACAATTGCATTAAGTATGGTGCGTAATGTAATCAACAACTACATCCTTAGACATAGCATCAATGTTTTATCCCTAGTGGCAACAAGCACAACACAACCTTAGAACTTTCTCGTCATCGTCCCGGTGTCAATGCGAGCATGAACCCACTATCGAGCATAAGTACTCCCTCTTGGAGTTACAAGCATCTACTTGGCCAGAGCATCTACTAGTAACGGAGAGCATGCAAGATCATAAACAACACATAAGCATAACTTTGATAATCAACATAACAAGTATTCTCTATTCATCGGATCCCAACAAACGCAACATATAGAATTACATATAGATGATCTTGATCATGATAGGCAGCTCACAAGATCCGACAATGATAGCACAATGGGGAGAAGACAACCATCTAGCTACCGCTATGGACCCATAGTCCGGGGGTAGACTACTCACACATCACACCGGAGGCGACCATGGCGGCGTAGAGTCCTCCGGGAGATGATTCCCCTCTCCGGCAGGGTGCCGGAGGCGATCTCCTGGAGCCCCCGAGATGGGATCGGCGGCGGCGGCGTCTCCGGAAGGTTTTCCGTATCGTGGTTCTCGGTACCGGGGTTTCGTCACGGAGGCTATTTGTAGGCGGAAGGGCGGGTCAAGAGGCGGCACGGGGCCCCACACCACAGGGCCGCGCGGCCAAGGGGGGGCCGCGCCGCCCTAGGGTGTGGCCCCCTCGTCGCCCCTCTTCGTCTCTCCTTCGGACTTCCGGAAGCTTCGTGGAAAAATAGGCCCCCGGGCTTTGATTTCGTCCAATTCGAGAATATTTCCTTACTAGGATTTCGAAACCAAAAACAGCGAGAAACACAGAATCGGCACTTCGGCATCTTGTTAATAGGTTAGTTCCAGAAAATGCACGAATATGACATAAAGTGTGCATAAAACATGTAGGTATCATCAATAATATGGCATAGAACATAAGAAATTATCGATACGTCGGAGACGTATCAGAAGGGCCTGTCTTTTACTTTATGTTGAGTCAGTAAACCTATTTCCCTCCATCTCAAGCAAGCATTTGAGTAGTTGTGATCAAACCATTATATTGTGATTCACTTCATCATGTTTTTATTCTTTCTTGTTTAGTATAAGTTTTATCTGAATGAATATAGCTTTGCAAGTTATCAATGATTATGAAGAGACCATTATGATTGAGTATGCAAGTTGTGCCTTATAAACTTTAACATGAGAGCGCTGCTCAATGAGATAAATATAATCTATCAATTGTTCTCTGACCAAGAACGAAGTTTGCCATCACCAATCATGATTTCTCATGCACCTTTACTTGTGATTACCTTATACTTGTTTCAATATGAGTTATAAGAGGTTGTTTACTATAATGTCCTGTGTGAATGAATATGATGCTTCTTGTCCGTATTTTATTTATCGACTCTTCACTCCATAAACATGTGGTCCTGTCTATCGAGTTCAGTTTCGCTTGGGGACAAGCGAAGTCTAAGCTTGGGGGAGTTGATACGTCCAATTTGCATCACTATTTTATATCATAATTTGCTGTTATTCATTGATATATTTCATATTGGGACACAATACTTATGTTATTTCATCTATTTTGCATGTTTCATCATTATTGGGAGATCAAGCACCGGAGCCAGGATTCTGCTGGAAAAAGCACCGTCAGAACGCAATATTTCGGAAGATCAACTCTGAAGGAAATTATACCAAAAATCCTATTTTTCAAGATGACGAAAGAAGCCAGAAGGAGGAGCCGGAGAGGAGCTGGGGTGGGCCCACACCCTAGGGCGGCGCGGCCCAAGCCCTGGCCGCGCCGCCATGTGGTGTGGAGGGCCCACGGCTCTTTTCGCCTCCTTTTCTTCGCCAAACCCTTCGTCCCGAAGACCTAAGCCAGAAGGGGTACCTCGCGAAGAGTTACAGCCGCCTCTGCGGGGCGGAGAACACCAGAGAGAAAAGAGCTCTCCGGCGGGCAGTGAATCCGCCGGGAAATCGCTCCGGGAGGGGAAATCGACGCCATCGTCACCGTCATCAAGCTGGACATCATCGCCATCACCATCATCATCATCTCCACCATCATCACCGCCGTCATCACCGCTGGACACCGTCACCGCCATAGCAATTTGGGTTTGATCTTGATTGTTTGATAGGGGAAACTCTCCCGTATCGATCTCTACTTGTTGTTGATGCTATTGAGTGAAACCATTGAACCAAGTTTATGTTCAGATTGTTATTCATCATCATATCACCTCTGATCATGTTCCGTATGATGTCTCGTGAGTAGTTCGTTTAGTTCTTGAGGACATGGGTGAAGTCTAAATGTTAGTAGTGAACTATGGTTGAGTAATATTCAATGGTGTGATATTTAAGTTGTGGTGTTATTCTTCTAGTGGTGTCATGTGAACGTCGACTACATGACACTTCACCATTTATGGGCCTAGGGAAATGCATCTTGTATTCGTTTGCTAATCGCGGGGTTGCCGGAGTGACAGAAACCTGAACCCCCGTTGGTATATCGATGCAGGAGGGATCGCAGGATCTCGTAGTTTAAGGCTGTGGTTAGATTTATTCTTAATTACTTTCTTGTAGTTGCGGATGCTTGCAAGGGGTATAATCACAAGTATGTATTAGTCCTAGGAAGGGCGGTACATTAGCATAGGTTCACCCACACAACACTTATCACAACAATGAAGATTAATTAGCCGTATGTAGCGAAAGCATTAGACTAAAATCCCGTGTGTCCTCGAGAACGTTTGGTCATTATAAGTAAACAAACCGGCTTGTCCTTTGTGCTAAAAAGGATTGGGCCACTCGCTGCAATTGTTACTCTCGCACTTTACATACTCGTACTTTATTCAACTGTTACATCAAAACTCCCTGAATACTTGTCTGTGAGCATTTACAATGAATCCTTCATCGAAACTGCTTGTCAACACCTTCTGCTCCTCGTTGGGATCGACATTCTTACTTATCGAAGATACTACGATACACCCCCTATACTTGTGGGTCATCACAGATATACAAAACCAATTGGGTCTTCAAAGTGTAGACCACCTAGGGGAGTGATCTTGTAAACATGAAGGTAGTTGCTGCTACTTTCTTGCAGTAATACATGAAGTCGTGCAAACTGTATAAAATATCAAAAGTAATGTTTGTCTACTACGAACATAATAAATGCATCCCATATGCACATTTTAATAATGAAAATGCATCCTGCCAATGAAACACTAGTGTCTAATCTCTCCAAAGCTTACATGAATAAAACAAAATACGTCATATGGTGATAATAATACATCCCATATGCACCATTTAATAATGAAAACACATCCCGCTGAATCAAAAGAAAAGTTCATGAAATAAACACTATTGTCTAATATGACCAAAACTTCAATAAAATAAAAAATACACCCCATACGCTGGAAAAATACTAATTCAATCAGATTAGGATGTACGTATTGTCCAGATTTACAACCTGTGGGTTTGCAAAACTATCCCAGTACTTGCTTCTGGTTAAACAAAAACACACAAGTCTACCAAAAATACATCATGTGAGCGCACAAATGCTAAGGCCAGATACCTAGGATGTATATATTAAAGGAAAAAATACATCCTGCTATATTTAAAATTAACTAATAGTCAGTGCACAGATGTAATAAATCCTAGCTATTATCAGAAGCTAACATAGCATACGTGTATGTAAGAAAATGGCTTGCATAATTTTTTTTACCACCAAATCTAGTTTAGGGGTCAAAAAATACATCACAAAATCAGCTGACGAGCACTACAAAAGCCTGTGTTGCTGCAAGTAGTTCTAGTGCTAGTAGAATGCAAGACTGTGAAGCTCAAGTATTGGGAGCTGGCTAGTTACCATGCCGATAGGAGGCAGTTGAGCAGCGTCATGTTGTATGGCACGCCACAGAGGTCCCCTGTCAATTTCCTCTTGACGATCCTCGAGAAGGTGACCCTGCAACGCAATACAGCCCATACGGAATCTCTCACCGGTCAGAAGAAACAATGGAGAAGGGCAGGAAAATGCGGTAGCGTTTCATAGAGGACAGAATTGGAAGCTTAAAAAATAATAATGATAATGGAGTGCGGCCACATCATATGCACATATAATTGCAGTGTTCCCAGTTCACCACACCATATGTACATATTATTATATCACTGTCGGCCCAGCCAAAAATCATATCACCCTAAGCATTGGATGTGTAAATACAATCCTAATCATCCTACCGTTAAATACAAGATGACCTTACTCTACTTTTCCTTTGCTTCTTTCTGGTAGCTGAATGCGATTTGGTGCAAATATGCTCACAGTTTTACTTCGCAGAAGTACATGACAGCTGGCTTTTGTTAAAGAACAATGACATCAGGAGATTAAACACCCCAAGGACAGATACACAGTATCATTCTTTGAGAAAACCTACTATTTGTTACATCCAGATCTGGAGGAACCTACTATTTATTAGATCCAAAATCTTTTGGAAGACCTACTAATCAACATCCTAGATGTAGAAAGAAAAAAAATCATCCACCGCTACAAATTTCAGATTTTCCACGAATTGTTGAACACTTCCATGTAAATGCCCAAGTTGGTCAGGTAAAAAGGAGAGGTTCAAGCAGCTGAACCGGGAACATCTGCCAGCATCCAACCGGCAAAAATATACACATAAATATACATCCTACAGTGTTGACCACCACTAGCTCATCCATGGAGAATGACAACGATGAAGAGCTACGAACTGCTGCGAGTAAACCTGCTAGAACACTAGTTCAGTGCTAAAAAATCAACGGAGAATTTGCCACGCATCTTCCAAAGTTAGCTGGGGCTGTGTATCCGCAACTAGAATCAAACGCGAATCAACCCCTAAGCAACTAAAATCAAACTGGCTCGACCCTAAATTACCACCGCGGAAAAACAACAACCGGATGGGGAAAAGCTCGAGATTGAAACACTCACCATCTCCAAAAAAACCGACATAAGTACGCCACAGTCTGGGCGCAACACCACGCCGTCGATGCCCCCTCGCCGACGCCTCCAAGCTCGCCCAGCCCAACTCGAATGCGTCGAATTACATGGCCCCATCGAACGTGTCGATCCACGCGTCCGCGACGGCGAGGCTGCTTCACGGATCCCACCCACTAGGAGGAACGCCCCAGTTCCCCACGGCTTCACGGCGGTCCGCTCGCCGCCGATGAGGTTGATTTAGTGGGGGGATTGACGAAGGGTTGAGAGGAATTGGGTGCGGGTGAAGAGGAGAAGGGTTGAGGACGGAGTTGACTATGAACAGGGGAACGGGGAAGAGGTAGTTGCCTTTTTTTTCCTCGCTTCGTCCGAGCCACTCGATTGCGATCCAACGACTAGGAGAGGGGAGCACCCTGTAAGACTAGAGCGTGCCCAGGCAATAATTAGAAATTGGGGGAAAGAAAAGCGTCCAAACGAGACTGCCCAATCGGTAACCTGCCAATTTGAGTCCGTTTCATTCACGAGAGAAAATCATCCCTTGACCGAGTACAGCTCGGAATCGATGTGCCCACAATCGATCAATATAAGCACACAAGACACCACGAGAGGCTATGCACAAAGCAATCCAGTCCTGGTTCACGGTGAGCAGAACACGAGAAGAACATCGAGAGGTGAACTAGCTAGCTAGTGCTGTCGCAGCTCGCAACTCGGCCGGGCGATCGTCGACCATGGCCATGGATGAGCAGCCGTTGCAACTACGCCGCTGGTCCATGCAGCTCCAGGGAGGTGACGAGCTTACACTAATCCCGTCCGAAGACGAGCCCTTCGTGGTCACCGAAGTCTTCCTCGTCGACCCGGAGAGCGCCGCCGGCCAGGGCGCCGTGTCCGCCTACGCCGAGATGGGAACGCAGAAGATCATGCTCGCGGAGCTGTCGTCGGAAGTCAAGGCCGTGGAGCTGGAGAACGCGCTAGTGCTGGAAGAGGAGTTTCGTGTTTACGTGATGCAGCCGGGAGGCGACTCCAACGCCGACACCGACATAGACGAGGACGATGCGGTAGTCGTCCAGTTCAAGGGGTTCATGGTTTCTCTGCCGTGGTATTCAGACACGGATACGGACGAGGAAGAAGAGGAGGAAGAGGACGCTGGTTCAGAGGACGACGAAACCCATGATAAGGACGAGAAGAGTGACGGCGAGGTCGAGGGAGACGTGGCCACGGAGAGCAGCAACGCCAAGGATATCGACAGTTCTGCACTTAGAACGCTCTTAGGTTTATTCTTGTTTACTTTTATGATACTAGCATTCTGCACCTAGAACGTTCTTAGGCTGATCAACTCCATGAAGAAAGGTGTCAAATGTCTTTGGAAAGATGATATGCAATGCAAGTGATTCTCAGCATTTGTGATGATTCCGTCAGGGGAAAAATGTTTCCGACAAGCCTTTTTAAAGGACAGTAAAAGAAAGATGATCCTTAGTTTCAAGTGCCACACCTCATTGCACGTACTAGTACGTTATCGTCTTCTAGGGGAAAAAAGTGTCTTTTTGAGGTAAATCTCTAATGTTTATAGTCTTGAAGCAAGAGAAAAACATTTAAGTTTATGTTGACAACAATATTTCCATATTCAGAAGTCACTAGGGATCGGATGCCGATTCCTAGCTTCCCATTGGACTGCTTCATGTCAGCAACACTACGTTGCACAAAATCTTCCAAAATATTTCTTGCAAGCGGGTGCTTCCCACCGTGAGTGGACTAGTGCCCACGTCCCAGTTCCCACCATGCTTCAGTCACCTACAGCCACGAGAAATAATAAAACAATTAGTAGCGATGGTAAATAAATAGTCAATGACAAAAGAATAAAAAATGGCATAAATGCAACAATACAGTTTTAATATATTAGCATGCTAAAATAAAAAGGGGGAGCTTCTTGGGATGCATACAAATAAGAAGGGTTGGGATCATCCGGATCGTAGTCCGGATCATCTCGGGGATCAACTCGAGCATTTTCATCGTCACCGTCACCGGTGTCATCGTGGAATATGACGTCTTGGAGGGGACCATCATCGTTAGCACCACCAGATGAACATAACTTCTCAAGGATTGACGAGTTGTCCTTATTCACGGCGTCTTCCTTTTCCTCAACATCCCATCAACGTCACTATCATTGTCTACTTCCATGTCCTCGACTTCTGACAACTCGATCTCGAAAGGCCTTGGAGGCCATGTTCTTATTGGAAGAATTGATCATCATTCACATCGAGATCTAGGTGGGGGTGATAATCTTCCTCATTCGGGGCCATTGGTCTACCACGTGGCGAGACCTTGTACACGACATCCCAACACTGGAGATTTTTTTTTTGTGCACGGGTGTGATAGATAATAAACTTGGGTGGTCCATTGAGCTACAATATATGCATCTTCACAATTTAATTTGTTGTCCCATTGGATTTTACTAGCCCGGTTTTATCTTCCTCTCTAGTTTTATCCAGATCGAACCAATCTCATTTAAAGATGGCGACCCTTGGTGGGTTGCTCGCAAAGAAGTGCGCTTCGTACATTTCTTCAACTAATATCCGGGATGGACCAATGTCATTTGAAGATGGCGACCCTTGGAGGATTGCTCCCAAAGAAGTGCATGCACTACCGCTGTATAATCTAATACCCGTGATGTACCGTGGGGTACCGGTAGGGTGCGCGAAAAGTAGCAAAATAGGCGTCACACATCAATATAAAGTGTGCCATGGATATGGTAGGAACATTATAGTCAACATGGACAACACATAGCCCTGGCTCATCTGTTTTTTCGGTGTGCCAGGGGTAACTTTCTACCTGTGAGGCACCTATATGCAGTGCTACACGAGCAATATACCCGTGGCTGCGCACATATATGCAATCCACCTATAGCTATTTTTCTAGTAGTGGTGTATTAGTTTCGGGTAAAAGGCCAACTTGAAATGTTAAAATAACAAGGTGGTTGAGATTGGAAGTACCTTTCGGTGGATCCAAGAACTGAAATCCTTGTCTACAAGAAGTTGGTAATTTTGAGAGAAGTTAGGAGCCTCCACATGATTCCTGAATTGTTTAATGAATTAACTGTACCAATGACAATACATGGGATTAGACACAAAACTTGCAAGTAGTTGAGAAATAATTTATTAAGCACTTTACTCGATGTGTGACACATTTCTACTAGGTTAAAGAAGATATCAATGCAACTGTGGCCCACTCTTGTTTTGACAATTTCTTTAATTCCGAAGCACGTACTGGTCCAAGTTGCCCTTTCAAGAGGCTAATTAAGCTTGCATTCACGTTTGGGGTCGCCAATATTGGAGCAACTGATAGGATTATGCATGGTGGGAATATTCTTTTTATAGTATTACGTTGTGAAGTTTGTCACCTCCTCGCACATAAATGCCTCGGTAATGGATGCTTCAACTTTGGCTTATTTTTACATTTCCGCCGAATATCCTTAATCCTTGTCTCTAGACCAAATCACCAACAGGGATACATGGGGCCATTGAGTCGTGCCTCAGATGGGAGGTGTAGAATCAAATGCATCATCGGAAGAAATAATTTCGTGGAAATATCATCTCTATCTTGCAAAGCAGCGCTGACACCAATCTTTCCATGTCCTCTAGCACCTTAAGAGATAGTTCTTTAGCACAAAGGACATAGAAGAAATAGCTTAGTTATGCCAGCACTTGCCAATCTTCCTCAGATATATAGCCTCGAATCATCACCATTAGTATCCTCTCAAGCAATATGTGCCGGTCATGACTCTTCATTCCATTTATTCGCAAGGTATCAAGATACACCCCTGTCTTCAAATTTGCTGCATCCCCATAAGAAAATATAAAAGTTTTTGAACCACAAGAGTATTTCCCTCCTTTGCTCCCTTGTAAAAACAAAAACTGCCTTTGGCCTCCTCCAATTCTTTCCACCTTTCGGTGGCTGCATCTTTAGTTTGGGTCTATCACATAGAAGATCGTGATCGACTCTGGCCTTAATGTTACCCTTTGTCTTCTCGGCAATGTAGAACATTGTACAAAAAATATTTCGCCGATATTTTTTTCGGTGTGCATCACATCAATGTTATGTGGAAGCTTCAGCTGATCGAAGTATGGGAGATCCCACAAGCATGGCTTGTGAGTCCAGCTGTGTTTCTCACCATATCCCAGGTAATACCCAGGATGTTCGAAGTCAGAGTCAAGAGCATCTAAATGGTTATGAATCTGGAGACCCGTGAGCTCAGGCGGAGCCGAGTGTTTGATAGGATATTTGTTCGATAGCTATATCCTTGGTAAATTTCCCCTTCTCTTCCCTAAATGGATTATCAGGATGCAGAAATTGTCTATGCAAGTCGAAGGAAACATACTTCTGGCATGTTCAAAGCAAAATGAACCTTATAGCTACCTTGAATCCTCGACACGGGAACTTCCCATGCCACAACATCCAATGAATATCAGGTATGCCGATAGGGCATGCAATGAGAACTGGTACCAAACATGCATCTTGAAGTTTGTTCGTCTACCTCGGTCCCATGTCAAAAACCCGTTCACACAAGCACCTTTTGACTCATCCATAGGCGGTTGTATGTACACACTCATATTCTTCCCCGGATAGTCGGACCCTGGAATTATAAGCGACATAAATGTGTGCTTGTGTTGCATAATGATGTCGGGGGGCGGGGGGTGATAGCGCAAAGGTGGCCGATCTTTCGATGAGTCAAGGATAATTCGATTTGTTGGTGGAGTTCGTGCTTGACGATCCGACTACACGTGCAAAACTCGTGCGCCAATGCAATCGTTAGGGTAATCTCCAGGAGTTACTAATCTTGCGGATGCACGATCAGCCTGACCAGCGAGGGTCTTAATTCCTACCTGAAATCGAAAGCAAGTAAGAACTAATGATGCAATCAGAATATTGCGAATATAGATGAAAGCTTTATTGAATAAGGTGGGATTCCGAATAGTCAGTCTTGTTCTGGGCGTTGGCCTCAAAATAAGTACACGAGAGTTGCAGCAATGTCTAACTTTTAATATAATCAAAATCCCAGTTCTAATGACGGCTACAGAGGGATATATATGGGGGAAGTGAAGGTATTTTCGTCCAACCAGCTAGGGTTGGCCAAAAACACACATAAATGGGCCTTCCTCCACTTATATGGCCTCTTAAAATCCCCTAGAATACCTAATTCGAAAATACATGGGTCAGGCCCATTAAATAAGTTGATGCAGCACCAAAAATAACTCTTGGATGAATTTCATGATGGGGTAACTTGTAGAATTCGTCCAAGCATCGTTGCTTCCTTATGGTAGCTTCAATGTTCTGAAATACTCGCTTGCAATGCCATCCTGAATCTTCGCAGGTCTGCTGCCATCTCCATGCTCGTTCCTAATCCAATGCTTGACGTCCATGCTAGATCCATTCCTAAATAATATAAATACATTTGATTTAGGCAGCATCATATTTTCATATATATTAGGAAGGATTCCTAGTAACGAAAGTACCTGATAATTTAGTTTAAACACACAAGCTCTTGCGAGAGATCCTTGTATTTGAAGTACAAGAGGATATATGACTGTAAGAGTATTGGTTGTATCTATCATAGTGATGTCCTCATCATTCTCCCCTTATTGAATTGACGTCGTCCTCGACGTAGTCTCATCTTTTTTTACCAAAATATGCCTTCAAATCAGAGGTAATAATGTCCTCATCCTCCCTTTCTTGAAAGAAAATCCGCCATCGGCGATGTTTATTTTGTAAACATGCTAACAAAAGAGACAAGGTATATGCATGGTATATGTATATGTCATCCGTTTTAACAGGTCTCTCATGTTTTCCATTTAATTTTGTACATATACCAGGATTGTAGTAGCATAGAAGCTCATTAGTCCCCATTAAACATTTATCATAACTCAGTTTGCATATATAAGTGAAGCACATAGTAACTCCTTTCAAATTATAATGCTCAACATTAAACCATCCCAAAATTGGTAAACCAAAATGTAAGGTCTCAAATTTACTAGTCACACCATGTTGAATTAACCAATTTTGCAGCAAGTTATTTGGCATAGAATGAATACCAACATTGGAGGTCATATCAAAATGAGAAAGCATATTCAAAAATTCAGGTTCGTTGGAACATCGGCCAGAAGAATCATCAAACATGATACAAATCCTTTGTACCATAAAATTATCCTCTATGTCATACTGCCCAACCAAATTAAAAGTAAAATCAGGGGCATAAACACTTTTTAAACATTTTAGTTCAGCAATCTTGTTTCTAGCATGTGATAAAGATAAAGGAGAATCCAATATAATACACCACAGAGAATTATCTTGAGAAACTTTAGCTGAAACTGCATCATTGTGAACCAATTTTATATGATCCAAACTAGATTCAAAAATTATGTCACATGGTCCATTTTCAGTGTCACTTATCTCAACAAGCTCACTCATATGAAAGTACGAATTAGAATCAACAATAGGTGCAATTAAACCATCATATATCTCAGTTGTTTGATCACATAACATCAAATTAATAGCACAATCCTCTAATATAGGTGGTGTGACCAAATCTTTTTACCTCATCACATGGTATATTTAAGACAACATTGCATTCATCAATCTCATGTGGAGAGACAAAATCATTACCTTTATGTTTATCTTGTGAATCCGACTTAGAAGATGTTCGCAGCAACATGTCACAAGTTTGCAGTTGGGCGACTCGCACAGCAATATTCATGCGTGGAACGTTGGAAGAAATAACCGGTGCTAGTGTGCATGAATTGAATGGGTCAAAATTGTCCGACCTTTTCTCCTGTATGTGTTTCCCAACAAGCGCGAACATATATACCAACAGTAGAACGAGGAATATACTTAAACATAACCTTTATATCAGGGTTCAAGCCATTAAAAAACATGTTTCTAGTATTTTCCTCAAATTCTTTGATATAACAACGGTACATGTAAAATTTAAATTCCTGATAGTAAACATGCACGGTGTTGCTACCTTGTTCTAACCGTTTAAGTTTGTGGATCATTTCACGTTGATAAGAAAGAGGCACAAATCTATGTCGCAATGCAGATTTTAAATCTCCCCAAGTAGCAGGTTTATTATCAATATTTTCTTTATAAGTCATATCCCACCAAATAGAAGCAAAAACTGTAAGAACTCTAGCAGCAGTTCTTACTTTCTCATGTTCAGTAAAATCATGGCATCCAAAAATATGGTCGACTTCAAACTCCCAATCAAAATAAGCATCCGTATTATATCTACCCTCATAAACTGGAAAAGAGATAACCTGATCACGATCTCCTGTAAATGGCCGCACCTGCATCTCCATGCTCGTCATGGTCTTCGGGTCGGCATATTGGCCCTCAATTCCTGGCATGGTTAGTACCCAAAAAGCACAAGTGTATATGCCTACAAGCTATGAAAATATGGTGGTATCACACGCAATCTGTCAAGCAAAATACAAAGCTCTTACAAGTTCTTACCAAACAGGAGGAAGGCGATATGACAACCAGCAAAGATCAGTGTCTCTCAAAATTGTTCATAGCGATTGCCAGACATCGACACAATGCACGATGTAGAAATATGTGGAGCTGTAGGTAGGTTTAAAATATATGAAACTACAACCACAATAATTAATGTAAAGCTGAAAATCTGTTCAAAATTATCAAGTGCTGGTTCTAGACTAAATCATACTAGAGACGCGAGCCTTAAAAAAAGGTAAAACACGCGCTAGAAAGTGTGTCGATAAAAGTGATGTTTGCGCCAAGCCGAAATGGTGAAGAAACTGCAGGCACGAGAGATAGCTGCATGGGACTCAACGCACAGTAAATAGCGAAGATGGAGTCAAGGTGCAAAAATTGATAGTAGTGCAGTCCAGCGGACCAACAGAAAAGCAGGTCGGTGCACAGCTAGTCAAAGGCAGGAAGGTGCACGAAATTGCATGGGTGAACCTGGGAGCAAGCGCACCTTATATGAAAAAAAAATATAATAATTCAGAAAAAGGTCAAAAAAATTCAAATATTTTTGGGAATCAAAGATGATCATGTATTGTACTCGTATACGAAAGATTCACCATGGAATAACTTCTCTTGTTTCCTGGGTGAAAAAACAGACTTGAAGGTCCTATATTAAAGTACTATTCACGCTATATTCGTCATAGATTTGTTATTTTTTTGCCTGAAGTCAATGTGAAACATTTTTTGGCCAAACAAATTTATACGAGTACAATACTTGATTATCTTTGATTCCCAAAAGGATTCGAATTTTTTTAACTTTATTTGAAATTACTACATTTTTTAGAGTATATAGGGTGCGCCTGCACCCGAGAGCCAAAAGTCCGGGTCAGGAAGGTGCAGCTCTTGTTTAGTTAAGAAGACTTGTGGGCCAACACACAAGGAATCTTTATCCTGAAGCACGAACCGATCAAACTTTCTGAAGCACAGATGTCCACGTACCGAACAACTCGATTAGATGCAACGAACCGAGTTCCTGGGAAAAAAAACTAGTCTCCCCTCTAGTTGTTTCTTTTTATTTGCGGTTCCCAAGAAATAAACAAGGAAACCTATCGCTACAATCTGATCGGTTTTGCTTTTTTTTTCTGTTTTTTATTCCTTTTTCTTTTCTCTTTTTTTTTTTACCGATCCAAAACAAACTAGTAGACACATATATCTTTCCTTGGGACTTGAATCAATTTGATATCCAAACTTTCCCTGAAGAAGCAACGAGAAACATATAGCGTATTTTTTTTTTCCTTTACTTTAGCCGGCCAATATCTCATCAAAGCCAGAGAGTTTCCCGAAACTTGAAACTACGAAAGGATTTGGTAAAGATTAGAACCTACCGATAGACTAAAGAATCTAATGTCGACCGAGCGAAGGTCGGTGGCAGTATCGCAGCGGTGTGATTATTTGGATGGTGATGAAAAAGATGAATATGGATGGACTGCGGCGGAAGATGATAGGATGAATACAAAGAAACAGGGACGTGAAGAAACGTGCATAGAACTCAAAACTCTAAAAGACTACACAAAAACCAGCAACTCGACACGATGCAACGAAAATTCAACAAAACAAGAACAAAGTGGTGATAGCAAAAAGGCTAAGACTGATTTTAGGTGAGGATGAACTAATCTAACTTCTTTTTGTGGGGCTTTTTCTGGGTTATAGGTAAAAACAAATCTACACTCGGAAAACTGTAAATTCTCACCGAGCAACCTGAAATCTGATACCACTTGATAGGGCAAAGGTGGCCGATCTTTCGATGAGTCGAGGATAATTTGATTTGTTGGTGGAGTTCGTGCTTGATGATCCGACTACACGTGTAAAGCTCGTGCACCAATGCAATCGCTAGAACAATCTTCAGGAGTTACTGGTCTTGCGGATGCACGATCGCCTGACCAGCGAGGGTCTTAATTCCTGCCTAAAATCGTGAACAAATAAGAACTAATGATGTAATCAGAATATTGCGTATATAGATAAAAGCTTTATTGAATAAGGTGGGATTCTGAATAGTCGGTCTTATTCTGGACGTTGGCCTCAAAAGAAGTACACGAGAGTTGCAGCAATGGCTAACTTTTAATCTAATCAAAATCCCAGTTCTAATAACGGCTACAGAGGGATATATATGGGGAAAGTGAAGGGATTTTCGTCAAACCAGCTAGGGTTGGCCAAAAACACGCATAAATGGGCCTTCCTCCACTTATATGACCTCTTAAAATCCCCTAAAATACCTAATCCGAAAATACATGGGCCTGACCCGTTAAATAAGGTGACGCAGCACCAAAAATAACTGTTGGATGAATTTCATGATGGGGTGACTTGTAGAATTCGTCCAAGCATCGTTGCTTCCTTATGGTGGCTTCAATGTTCTGAAATCCTCACTTGCAATAATATCCTGAATCCTCGCAGGTCTGCTGTCATCTTCATGCACGTTCCTAATCCAATGCTTGACGTCCATGCTAGATCCATTCCTAAATAATATAAATACATTTGATTTAGGCAGCATCATATTCTCATATATATTAGGAAGGATTCCTAGTAATGAAGGTACTTGATAATTTTGTTGAAACACACAAGCTCTTGCGAGAGATCCTTGTATTTGAAGTACAAGAGTATATATGACTGTAGAAGTATTGATTGTATCTATCATAGTGATGTCCTCATCATCCTCCCTTTCTTGAATTGAAGTCGTCCTCGACATAATCTCATCTTTTTCACCAAAATATTCTTTCAAATCAGAGGTAATGATGTTAGGAGTTAGGAGTCATACAAAATGGATTGAACCTATCGGTTCCCATGGAAATTCATACATTCCAAGCCTCGGCCATTTTCTCGTGATTTTTTATGATCAATATCTTTCCATGCATGCTCATCCAATGGATGTACCATAATCTCTTCCTCACAATCATCTTTTTTTTTATCATATCCCATATTTGTGCCATGTCATTTTTTGGCGGTGTCTTCGAACATATAAAGCCATTGAATTCTTGGCATGACTGGAAGATAAAAGAACATTTAGACGGATCAGCTTTTTTGGCTTGTCGGTGACTACCTCAACATACCAAGATGAGCTTCGGACAATGATCTACCAACGCACGTGTTCTTGACGGATTAGCTGGCTAGCTAGCTGATAATCACCTTCGGCTGGTACACGTGCGGGCGACATCCAGCACAAGAGTGTCGTCGTGGTCGTACGGTCGGGCGTTTTGGACTAAGGGTATCTCAAACGGAGCGACTTAAATAGACGCTGCACAACCGTTTGCGTCTACATATGATCGAAAAAGGCGTCTCCATCCTGCTCTAGAGGCCTGACGCATAGTGATCGGCCGTCCACGGAGACGCAAACGCGACCCAAATATACAGCATGTTTGCGTCTCCGTGGACACTGCCCGGTCGCGCCGACCGTTCTCCTTTTCTTACCCCGGTCCCGCACATCAGGGACAGCGAAATCGACTATGCAGATTTGCTTCATTTTCCTCTTCTTTGCTGCTCTAGTACGACGTCACCATCCCAACCTCGTCCCCGCCACCTGGCCGCATCGCCGCAGTATACGCCTTCTGCTCGGGCCTCGTCGCGCTGGAGAACAATATCTGTGTCGGGCAGGTTCTGGGCCGCACCTGTCGCGTGTTTGGGGACCAAACATCTGTCGGTTGCGCCACCCGACCTCACTATCCACGACCAGTTCGGTCAATTGCGTTGGTAGGTTTCTTACTCATCTTTTAGGCGCTATTGTGGGCGACCATTGATCCGTAGTTGCTACCCACGCAGATGGAAATGTACAAGTTTTGCACTAAGGTCATTGACTCCTCTTACGGCGAAGAGTCCGATCACATGGCGCAGACCATAGCCACTGTTGCGGCCTCCATCCTTCATGAGCACAATGCCAGCCAGATCGGTGCACCGGGGCTATGTGAAGGGCCACTCAAAAAACCTGCCGCGCAACAGAGCGGAAGGGCACCTCTGGCTCCACAAGGACTACTTCCACCGTATCAATCCGGTGCTTTTGAAAAAATGTTCTGGCGCTGGTACAGGATGTCAAGGGACATGTTCATGGTCATTCTTTGGGGCTTCAGAAATTACGACCCCTACTTCCAATGCATGCCCAATGCAATAGGTGCGCTAGGTTTCACCTTGTACCAAAAATATTTCGCAGCTATTCACATGCTATCCTATGGAATGGCTGCTGATATATTTGACGAGTATCTTCGAATGGGTGAGATCACCTGTCTTGAGTCCATGTACATGTATTGCCGAGTTGTGATTGCCGTTTTCAGAGAACATTACTGTAAGGTGCCAATAGTTGAGGATACAAGACGGTTGTTGTCGATCAACGAGTCTAGAGGGTTTCCAGGAATGATCGGTAACATAGATTGCATGCACTAAGAGTGGAAAAACTGTCCATTTGGATCGCAGGGTCAGTACAACGGCCATGCGGAAGGATGCGATGTCATTATTGAAGTAGTGATATCTCAAGATTTATGGATTTGGCATTCATTTTTGGCATGGCCGGTTCCAACAATGACATCAATGTGTTGCATCGATCACCAGTTTTCAACAGGCTTATGCAAGGTAAAGCTCTCAGGGCCACACTGTTGAAAACTGTCCGGAATCCGAACACGAAAAGGACGAAGAGGTTTCTCAACATGCAAGAGGGTTGCACAAAAAATGTGGAACGAGGATTTGGTGTGCTCCAAACTCGGTGGGCAATTGTCCGTCACCCGGCCAAAACATGGTCACTGAAGACCATGCATGAGATGGTGACCTGTTGAGTGATCATCCACAACATCATCGTTGAGAACGAGCATCCTAATGGACGCAATGAGCACCAATGGAAATTTCAAGGTGAGCTGGTTGCGTCAATCCCTGGTACACCATCCTGGCAGCAGTATCTACATATGAATGTTGAAGTCATTGACGATAACATGGACGCCTACAGATGGATTTGATTGAGCATCAGTAGGTATTGGCTGGCCATGAGGACAATGCGTAGTGGTGATTACTATGTTATTTTTATGTAGACTTTTAAGAATATGGATGTAATAACTGAGACTACTTTGAACTTGTTTATTTTGTTGTTTAAAATATCACAATTCGTGCGGATGCGCAAATGCGTCACCCCACTTGAGGCACCTTCAGGTGCAAACGGGCGCGCGATCAAACACGGCCAATTTCGTGTCCTTGGCCCGACTGAAACGGAAGCGCGCGGACAATTTGAACGTCTGAGATTGCGTTGGCCGGTTGAACATACCCTAAACCATCAGCTTTTTCTCAGCGTTTTGGCAGGGGCTCCATCGGTCCTCTTTGTTTGGTCCACGTCGAATCCCAATCGGTTTCTTTCGTTTTCTTTTTGACAATCAAAGCGGTGGACCAAAATGCCAGGCTGAGCCAAGCTTTCCAAAGCCGAACGATCCGCTCCCGAGAAAAAGGAAAGAAAAGCGTCCAAGTAAAGGTGGACGAAAATATAATCAGATGGCCCAATCGGTACCTGCCAAGCACGCGTGATTTGGGTCCGTTTGGTTCACGATGCCAAATCACACCCCTTGACCGAGTACAGCTCAGACTCGATGTACGCACAGTGGATCAATATAAGCACACCCCGATGCTAAGCACAAAGCAATCGTTCACGGCGAGCAGGACAAGAGAAAAAAATCGACAGGTCGAGATACACGCCGTTAAAGTAGTGCCGTCGCAACTCGCAGCTCGGGCGATCGATCGACGGTCGGTCCACCATGTCCACGGATGAGCAGCTGTTGCAACTAAGCCGCTGGTCCCTGCAGCTCCAGAGAGGTGAGGACCTGACGCTAATACCGTCGGAGGACGAGCCCTTCGTGGTCACCAATATCTTCCTCGTCGACCCGCAGAGCGCCGCCGGCCAGGGCGTCGTGTCCGCCTACGTTGAGATGGGAACGCAGAAGATCATGCTCGCGCAGCTGTCGTCGGAAGTCAAGGCCGTGGAGCTGGAGAACCCGCTGGTGCTGGAAGAGGAGTTTCGCGTTTATGTGATGCGGCAGGGAGGGGAGGCCGACGCCGATATCGACACCGACACCAAGGAGGATGCGGTTGTCGTCCAGTTCAAGGGGTTCATGGTTTCTCTACCGTGTTATTCAGACACGGATACGGACGATGAAGAAGAGGAGGAAGAGGAGGGGGATGAAGAGGACGCGAGTTTGGAGGATGACGATGACAGAACTGACGGTAAGGACGAGGAGAGTAACGGCGAGGTCGACGGAGACGTGACCAGGGCGAGCAGCAACGCCAAGGACTGAAGGACATCGATAGGCTGCAGCTAGAGAACACTCTTGGGTTTATTCTTGTTTACTTATATATGATATACTACTAGCCTTCTTCAGACTTCTTATGCAACCGTGAATGGAGTGATGTTTTGGAACATGGGAGCATATGCTCCCTTTAGTTTAAATTGTATCTTACACATATTTTGAATTTCAAAAAAATTGAAACGAAAAATTCGCACGTACATCTTCACGTGCTACACGCTTACAAAGTTGTTTCATAAAAAATCGAATTGTCATGTGACGTGTGTAAAAAATACAAAACTCAGTGCTAGAAATAATGCTTTTTACAAGATAAAATTTCTCTTTTTTACATAGTCCAGAAAAAATGTTGGTTTTTCTTGAAACTTAACGAACACACATATATTATGAAGATGTACATGAAAAAAAAATTGTCAAATTTTTTTGACACTTCGAAATAAGATTTTTTGGTAGAGGAAGCATATGCACCCGGGAGCCGAATTGAATTTCTGCCGTGAATTCGCCTATAGAACTTAGAAGGGCAGCGTTGTCAAGCATATTTGAATTTTACTGAAAGATATATACGTATATACTATAGTACGTAAGGCTCTGTGCTTTCTTGTTGGCGATTATATGGTGTATACCAATCCATATCAGTCTGTAGTGTGAATTCATTTCGACTGGTGCCAAAATGCATACTTATCTACGTTGGATATTTTATAAAATCAAGTTTTTCTTATACACAAGGCAGCAGGATTCTGTTACATAATCTGGGCATTAAGATACAAAATATACATGAGATGTACATTAAAAAGGACGAAATAATCAAATCAAGCTATCTAACCCAGGTAGCAAAGATGATATATACAATCCAAGTGATTCTCAGCATTTGTGATGATGAAATCTGGGAAAAAGATATGTTCGACAAGCATAAAAGGACAGTAAATTTCAAGTGCCACCTCATTGTGCATAATACATAGGGCTTCCATAGAACTCCAAGACTGAAACTTTTTACTGTGAAACATAAGGACGACTGATATTAAACAATATCTGTTCAGGATTAGGGTTACGAATGGCCGAGGTTAAACAATATATACTTTCGGGGGTTTACCTGGTAAGCCAATTTTTAGATTCTCAGAATTCCAAATAAAAATATGAAAGCAGAAAGATTTTAGTTTTTGCTAGAAATTCAGGATTTTAAATTTTTTTATTTTTTAAAAAATTAAAATTAATAATTGCATCATGCATAAAGATTACTATTACTGTTAGCAAATTTTTAGATTTTGAAAATTTCAGGTTTTAGGTTTGGCAAAAAAACTATTAAAAAATTTAAAAAGCATGCTCCCATCAAGGGGTGAGGCGCCACCTACCCTCTTTTCGCCGTGGACCGACCGATTCACTTCAATCATGCGCCACCGACTTCGTTTAACCTAAAAGCCCATATATATATGACCCCCAGGTTTTCCTCGAGGAAAGCGCCGCAAAAACACCGAAACACGAAAACAAAGGCTACAGCAGGGAAGATTGCATGGGGGAAAACTCCGCGTGAGCCGCAGCCGGAGGGATCTCCACCTTCTCCAACGTCTTGCACATCAACACCATGATGAAGGGGGAGTAGTAGACCTCTTGACTATCGGTTTGTGGTAGTACCTTGATCTATTTCTGTATTGTTCTTCATAGATCTTAGTACCATATGAGCTGCCCAACATGATTATGGCCATGTATGCAATTCCTATGTGGTAGATATTTATTCAGTGATATTGTGATATGTGATTGGAATCTATTATGTGTAAGATGTACTGATACATGCATATTATGTACCACATTCTAAGTGCTTATTCTGATCCAACTTGTATACAAGAACATGTGTAGTAAGATGTGTGTATTAGATGGAGTAGCATGGTTTGGTGATTTAATAGTGACAACAAATTCATGATCTATTATGGTTTTACATTTTCTTTTTCTATCCCATTAGGGATAAAGTGAATGCATGTGATATGTTCGTCATGTGGCAAAAGTGATGATCTTGCTGGTTGAAGGTAGCATATTTGATATTCAAATATCATGTCAAAGTACTTATGGTTATGCTCTGTTAATTTTTACTACAAGATTGCATGGAGTTTTCCCTTTCTTGTGGAGTATAAGAAAGATGTGTTGCATCATCTCTATGCTAGGACGTGATGCCCAAATGAATGCTTATCAAACATATATTGGAGTTCCACAAATAGTATCTCATTGATGAATTCTTATTATCCACTACAAATTTGAAAAGCGAGTAGACAAGTGAACTCATGAACCCCGGTCCAATTTTAATCATAATAAAAACCTTTCCATTGCATTTTTCTTACTTTCTATTTGCAAAAATATTTTAATTCGAAAATACAAAAGATACTTAGTTTACTTAATCACACACAAAACCCAAAAACAACTATCTCTCTACTGCATTTACTTAGTTTACCTTGCTTATTTATTTTACTTCAATTTCATTTTTTTATTTACTATTAATAATACGAAACCTTGTACTTGACAACCACACGTGGAGTTAGGGACACAAGGAAATTTATTTATTTTGCAGGATTGCTAGAAGAAAAGGAAAAGAGACAACTCTTAGCCAATTTCCCGAGAGTTCGATATGAACCCTCGAGGCTCTCTTGTTGAGAAAATTCTTCGCTGTCCACAATACTCTGCTCTGGAGTCCTAACGTCATCACTGAACTACTTCAAGATTACAAGGTGGAGCACCTGCTCGGTCCTAGGTTAGACCATTGTCCACTCCTATTCAGCTTTAATAACTCTACGGTAGACAAACTTTATTCATGATAGCTCGAAATTTAGCACTATTATACTGAGGTTTTTAAGTATACTCTCACTCATTTCATGCTCCAGCTAGATACAACTATGCTTATTCTGCATACTTACGAGTTCTTATTCACATTCATATGAGCATCGTATATTTAATAGTTTTATTAAGATTTTATTATGTTTTCCTTGTCTTTTACATGTATTTAGGTATTATGCACAACTATTAATTAAGAAATGCAAAAGGGGTCAAGAGAGGGAAATGTGGAAGAGCTGTAGACACCAGACTTAGTCATTTGAGAAGTGGAAAAAGTGATATTTTTTCATCATCTCAAAATAAATATCTAAGGCCATGGTGTTGTAGCTCTTGTCCATATGAGTCCAACGAGCCCAAGAACACTCAAATCAGAGTTCGTATGAGGAAATGACGGCTAAAACACGAAAATCATATGCAAGTTTAGCGGCCATCGGTACGGGCAGATCCGGCCGTACCGTCCGCCCGTACCATTGGTGTGGGCACACGGAAAGGGTCTTTCTCGACGCATTTCTTAACAGAATCCGTCCTCATTTGTTCCTAGACCTTTCTCAGGTCAAAGGCAATGTGGTAGGGCTATTGGAGACTCCCTAGGCCTATATAAAGAGGGGAGGAGCCAAGGGAGAGAGCACCCTATCACCACATACCTCCACGGCTGAGCCATGCCACTTTGAAGAGTCCATAGCCGCCGCCTAAACAAGATATCATCCATCACCATCAATCAAGAGGAGAAGGGACTTGGATCTTGAAGGCTTCAACACCGATCTACATCATCGTCAACACCGTCTCCAACACCTATCCCCTTTGTTTACTTAGTTGTAATCCAATCCCTAGTGTGGATCTCATCTTGTATTCAATTGTACTACCATACTCTATTCATATGTTTGACATCATGTTGATTAGCTTCATGTGTGAGTAGTTCCTTTGTTCTTGGGGAGGGATGGATAAACTCTAGCTATATTATAATATGAATGAAGATGATTTACAGCTTGGGACTATGTTCGTATGTTAGTTTTCTCTTATGTTGTTGCATGAAGTCGACCATGTAAGATTTACCTGTGATCATGAGAGGAAACTACCTTTGAAAGTATGGTAGTGTATACGGCGGAAAGTGGCATACTGTGTGCAGTGCACTATTGTACGGAAGAAGGGGATAAGAAGTGGCTCGCAACGCTTAACAAAAAACCACGGAGTGATCCCTTAATTGTGATGGATCAATAAGTGTCTTGCCGAAGGTCATTGTGGTGGTTATTCAGGGATATATTATTAGATACATATTCCAACTTCGATCCTTTTCCACGTACAACAACAAGAGTCAAGATATGAATTATCTAATTTATGTTCTTAGTTAATGCTAGTGGTGGAACCAACAGTCCCAAGAACACAAAACCATATTATCATTCCCACAACCATACTCGCTGTTCTCGGTTACATTAGTTTATTTCTTTTTTCTTCTTTACTTTTGCTATCAACACAAAACAACATTTATTACTTTATCTTGGAATTAGAATAACTTGCAAGTAATCTTTAGATAATAGTAGCAAGGGGCATAAAGACCTCTATCAACAGCTCTCCGTGGTTCGATACTCTTACTTCAAAACTAGTTACAATTGGTATGTGCACTTGATGTCATCAATCCACCTTGTAGAAGATACGGTGCTTTCTGGTAGAGGGCATTGTCCCTAGAGGAGGAAATAGAGGGTGACTGGAAAGGACAAAGACCAGCTCAGAATTTAGAGGATATAGGATCAAAATTGTACAGAATGATGGACACTCTACACAGCTGGAGCAAAAAAATAAAAAAACAATCAGGTCTGTCCCAAGGAAACTAGAAAAACTAAAAAAAAAAGGTTACAGATCATCACCAGTTACCAAGATGACTACAGTGTACTGGAAAACAAAAGAATTTCCTAGGAGATTATTGCCCGCTGTCCAAAGAAGAGATCATGTGGAAGCAAAGATTCAGAGTAGATTGGCTAAAATATGGAGACCCATATACTAGCTATTTTCATAGAAAAACCAGCTGGAGAGAAAAGAAGAATAATATTAGCCAATTGATGGATAGAGATGGTACTATCTCAACAGAAGAAAAAGGATCAAGGAGATATCAACTTGGTTCTTTAAAGTGTTATACTTCAAGGATAAAACCGTGGAACCTCATAGTATCATGCATCTGTTTCACACAAAGATTAACGCGGAAACTAATTAGAGGCTCAGTCAAGAGTTTACTAACGAGGAAATTAGTAATGCTCTGTTCCAAATTGGACCCATGGAAGCCTTAGGGCATGATGGCTTCCCGACGTGCTTCTTCCAAATAAACTGGGGCTTTATGAATGAGGAAATCACCGTTGCGGTGAAAAACTTCTTTAGGACATGCTATCTGCTCGAGGGAACAAATGACACCTCAGTTTTCCTAATCCAAAAAAAACTAAAGAAGCTCCTAGTTTGAAAGAATTCCGCCCCATAAGCCTATGCAATTTGGTTTATGAAGTTATCTCTAAATGCACTGCAAATAGGCTAATACCCATTCTGGATGTGACCATTTCCCCCACTCAGAGTGCCTTCGTTCCTGGCAGGATGATTACTAACAATGCCGTCAAGGATTTTGAGTGCATCTACGCACTTCAAACATAGAACAATAAAACTGAGGAATTTTGTGCTTATAAACTTGACCTTAGTAAAGGCTATGACCGTGTAGAATGGAATTTCCTCAAAGGAGTCATGAGAAGATTTGGTTTTGCTAAAAAATGAATAAATTTGATTATGGCGTGTGTCACTTATGTCCGATAAGATGTATAACTGAATGGGATGTTGCTTGAAGATTTCTACCCCACCAGAGGACTAAGGTAGGGCGACCCACTCTGGCCCTACCTTTTCCTT
Source organism: Lolium rigidum (assembly GCF_022539505.1). Lineage (NCBI taxonomy): Eukaryota > Viridiplantae > Streptophyta > Magnoliopsida > Poales > Poaceae > Lolium > Lolium rigidum. Next base: position 357,479,525 of record NC_061508.1, read on the forward strand.
AGTGTCGATGAAGGCCTCTGAGCCCACAAAATAAAGAACTGCGGAATGAAAGAACTAAAAATCTGCCAAAGAGCTCAAGGTGTGTCACACCTCCTCTTCACCGATAAAATCCTTTTGTTCTTTAAAGCAAAGAAAGATCAACCAATAATTGTGAAAGAGATCTTAAACAAATATGAGACTTGTACTGGTCAAATACTGAGCCCGTGAAAATGTTCCATCCTACTTGGTAACGAAGTCATAGAGGAAGATGGAGAAGACACATTAGCAATCTTTGCAAATTCAGAAGGCTGAGTTTGAAGAAAAATACCTTGGCCATCCGGTGCCATAAGGTAGGATGAAGAATGCACAGTTTGAACCTACAAATGACAACATTAGAAAGTACATGAATGATTGGTGTGAAAAATATATGTCATCGTGTGTGAAAAAAATTCTTATAAAGTATGTAGTGCAGGCTGTCTCCACATATGCCATGATCATCTTCAAATTCTCAATTGGGCTAGGTGATGAGTTCTCTCAAATCACCAGAAATTTGTGGTGGGGTGATGAGCTAGATCGAAGGAAAACTCACTAGAAGTCATGGGAGAATATTATTGCTCCTAAGTACTTTGGTGAGATGGGTTTCAGAGACTACAAGTTATTTAACCAGGCACTTCTAGCAAGACAAGCCTAGGGACTGATGGAGTTCCCAAATAATCTGTGTGCTAGACTTTTAAAAGCTAAGTATTATCCTAACGGTGAATTAATTGATACAACTTTTATCCAGAATTCTTCTTCAGGCTGGCAAGGTGTTTGTCATGGTCTGGAGTTATTGAATAAAGGTGTTATTTGGAGAGTCAAAAAGGCTCAAAATTAGGTATTTCACATGATAACTGGATTCGAAGTGGAAATCTAAAGGCTACACAAAATTGCCAAAGGAAGACACGGGTCAGTTTCAGACCTAATCGATAAAAGATCCATGACCTGGAAGGAGGACCTCATCAGATCAATGTTCCCAAGCTATGATGTAGAATACACTAGTAGGAAACTAGCTATAGGTGGCGCACCTATTTTGGATGCGCCATAGAATATATTTATATGACGCACCAAACCGAGTGTGCCACTGAAATAGCATGTTTTTGTGGCGCACCACAGTCACATGCGCCAGAGAAATAAGGTGGGCCCCACGGCCAATAATTGGGTTTACTAATTCTATGGCGCACCCTGCTTGGTGCGCCACAGAAATAAGACTTTCTGTGGCGCACCTTTCTTACAGAAATAAGGCATTGTGTGGCACACCGTGCTTGACGCACCACAAAAATAAGGCATTTTGTGGCGCACGTTGCTTGGCGTGCCACGGAAATAGACCCAATTATTGGTTCGTACGTATATCTATCCTCCCCCAATCTGCCCGTACACTCTCCCCATCCTCCCTCCGCCCTCCTCCCTCCGCTCACCCATCCTGGGCGACGACGGTGACCAGGAGGAGCTCCTGGGCGAGGAGGAGGCGCTGGAGATCGAGCCCGCGCCACCACCATTAGGGGATCGAGCCCCTCATCATGGGCAACGATGACGTTGCGCAGGCACCATCACAGGGATCGAGCCTACGGCGCCCACCTCGACTAGGGCTCCGGCTCCGCCCTCCCCCTGCCCCTCCCTCGCCAACTGCCTCCACATCGGCGACAGGAACAAAACCATCGCCCTCGACGTGTTCGGCGCCATGCTTGTCCGAGAGATGGTGGCAGGTCCGCTGCCCTTGACGCATTCGACATCGTGCCCGGGCGGCCTTCCTCGATAAGAACCTCCTCAGCCCTCGACATCCCTCTCCCGCACGCGGTCAGGTCTCTGCTATGCTCTGCTCACTCCTTGCACATGTTGAACTACTATTGTGATCCTTTTGGTGATTCTTTGGGACCTAAAATTTTTTACTGTATGGATGTTATACTGTTTAGTCTGATAATGTTGCACACATCCTGCTGAAATGATCATGAAATTTTGTGAAAATGCCGGTACTGTTGTCAAACTAAACTATTGAAAGGATCGGGATATTCAGAGAAAGATTCAGTTACTGAATAACACGATTTATGTGCTAACACTGAATTAGTATTGAATTGCTGAATCTCAATAAAAAGCATGAGCATAATAGGGTAGAAGAATCAATTTGCTGCCCCTGTAAGGCATACACATTTTTACACATTAAATAGTATTTTAGCAGAAGTAACATCAAAAGTTTGTAAGTTTGTAGGATGTTAACAGCTGCAACCACTCATGAAAAATATTACTTGTAAATCCATTGGAAAATGGGTGCAAGTTGATGGTCTATTACTGACACTGTAAAATGAATTGGGTGCAAGTTCATAAGGATTTGGTATTTAATGTTATTTGCACTTGTCGATGATTAGAATGTTTGGTCACTACACTCTGGGTGGGGTGAGTGAACCTGGTGTGATGGCACAAATATCAATCTCTTGTACATCCTACTTGGCTTCGCTTACCCCATCTCTGAATGTTAATATTTGTTTCAACCAACAAAGTATGAGGCATGCTATTTAGTTGATACTACTTGGCTCGTATTTGAGTTTGCATTCTTCGTTTATTTCGGTCTTTCTTCGAGAGAGTGCCGAATATTAGAATATTCGGTCACTACACTCAGGGGTGGTGCAAGCGAGCCTGGTGTGATGGCACAAATATCAATGTCTTGTGCATACTATCTGGCCTCGCTTACACCATCACGGAATGTGAATATTTGTTTCGACCAACAAAATATGAGGCATGTTATCTAGTTGACACCACTTCACTTGTATTGGAGTTCGCCGATGATTAGAATGTTTGGTCACCCGTACACTCTAGGGTGGAGCCAGTGAACCTGGTGTGATGGCACAAATATCAATCTCTTGTGCATCCTACTTGGTTTCACTTACTCCGCCCCAGAATGTTTATGTTTGCTTCAACCAGCAAAGTATGAGGCATTCTTCGTATACTTTGGTTTCTCTTCTACTTTAGTGCCGATGATTAAAATGTTTGGTCACCGTACACTTTGTGGTGGCGTAAGTGAGCCTGGTAAGATGGCACAAATATCTATTTCTTGTGCATCGGACTTGGCCTCACTTACGCCATCCCTGAATGTTAATATTTGTTTTGGCCAACAATGTATGAGGCATGCTATCTAGCTTATACTACTTGGCTCGTATTTGATTTTGTCTTTAATTTTATTTGCACTTGCTGATAATTAGAATGTTTGGTCACTACACTTGGAGGTGGGGCTAGTGAACATGGTGTTATGACACATATATCAATCTCTTGTGCATTCAACTTGGTTTCACTAAATGTTAATATTTATTTCACCCCGTCTCTAAATGTTAATATATGTTTTGACCACGATGTATGACGCATGCCATTTGCTCTTATTTGAGTTGACACTTCTTAATTAATTGCATTGTCCGATTAGAATGTTTGGTCAGTACACTCGGGGGCGGCGCTAGTGAGCCTGGTGTGATGGCACAAATATCAATCTCGTGTGCATCCTACTTGGCCTCACTAAAGCCGTCCCTGAGTGTTCATATTTGTTTCGATCAACAATGTATAAGGAATGTCATTTAGTTCATACTAATTGGCTCTTATTTGAGTTGTCAATTTTTTTTTTCTTTGGTGTTTTTCCCAACTTAGTGCCGATGATTAGAATGTTTACTCGTTACATTTGGGGGCGGTGAAAGCGGCCTGGTGTGATGGCACAAATATCAATATCTTGTGCATCCTACCTGGTCTTGCTTACACCGTCCCTAAATGTTAATATTTACTTCGACCAACAAAGTATGAGACATGCTATCTAGTTAATACTACTTGGCTCGTATTGGAGTTGGGATTCTTCGCTTACTTTGGTCTTTCTTCCATTTTAGTCACTACACTTGGGGGCGGCGCAAGCGTGCCTTGCGGGAGAGAGGAGGGAGCGGAGGAGGAACTGGATAAAGACCACTCTTATCGCGATGATTCGCGTAGTGACTCTCGTCTATTTGTATCTCGAGATGATGAACTTTGTATGAATTAAGACTTATATGTAAAAATTAGACACTTGGCACTATATGTGTATCTCGATTGGGCTCTAAGTAATGTGATGCTGATATTTATATTATATCGTATATTGATGTATATAACATGTATAATACATGTATAAAACTTGTATGTGTATACAGGTAACCAATTCTATGGCGCACCTAAAACTAATTCTGTGACGTACCTATTTCTGTGACGCACACTGACCACGGTGCACCACACAAAGACAATATTATGTGGCGCATGTATTGGTGCGGCACAGAATTCCAATTTTTATGACGTGTATTCTGCGCCACGGAATATGGATTTAGATGCGCCACAGATGATCCTTTTCCTACTAGTGAAAAATTCCGTGTATCCGCAGCCCTCACTCAGTGGAAGAAGATTTTATTGTCTGGCATCACGAAAAAGTCAGGTACCTTCACGGTTCGAAGTGCTTACAGGCTTGTTCTCCCCCAGAACTTCAAAAACTAGATGATGCCCCGCACGGTGCTGCGGAATTGAGAATGGACACTTAACTCAACTGACTGAAAAACGTACCTTACAACAATCAAAAGTAGTTCTTTGGAGGACCCAAGTTTTATTTACAGCCAATGATTCCAAATTTTGTGGAAAAGCACATGTTATTGTGTATTCTAACTAAAGTAAGTATCCTCCATTCTCCATTCTTGTTGTACAAATATTGCTCGGCATAACAAAGTAAGAATAATTATCGCAAGAATTGAAATGATATGTGATACACTTTGTCTGCAGAGAAATGCTGAAATACACAATGTTCAAGAAAGATGTGTTGGGCAATAAGATGGTCTATCTACATAATGCAATATAATCAAATAACATATTTCCATTTACAATAGTATGGACCCACGTTTCTTTTGCTAGCCCCGCGTGGAGATCATTGGTTCGTAATGACCATTACAAAATGAGCCTTAACATACCTGTGTATGATTTTGTAAATAAAAAAAGTATGACCGCTAGACTTAGACGTGCTCTTGACAATATTCCGTCAACTCTGAGCATGACATCAGCTGTGCATATATTGGCAAAACCAACGATACTGAATTTCTCTTAACAATTCTGATACACGCTCGTAGCTTGTAAGAAGATACTTAGGCCATTGACTGAAAAATCATATTAGAAGCTTATGTCAGGGGAAAAAACATGTCATCGAGCAAAAGATTGAGTTTATCTGCTGTGAGGTACCGAGGCATAAAACCAATATACCATCGATCATCATGACGGATTGATGCTTCATTCGCTGCTACAAATGCAAAATAGATCTGCATATGAAAGCCACACAAATTCAGTTTCCATCATCCCTTCTCCTTAAGTTAAACGTCCTGGAGCCCAAATAAATATCAGACTTGCGGATCAAATATCTAAACCATAGTTAGAAGATAACTGAGGACATACCAGAAGGATGGTGTCTGAGTAATGATAGCTTAGCTTCTAACACGAGATTAAGAAGTACACACTACATGTTCCTCAAGGTACTGCATAAAAATCGTGTGTAATCTTTTCTGGCCTGTAACTCAAAGGCTTAGAAGAAAAATCTCCCAAAATGATAAGAAAAGTGTTTTGTTCGACAAAAAATACTGTGCATATATAACAAACATATATGCAAAAGAAAGCAGCAGTCTTAGGGACAAAAATAACACTGGTTTAATATATGAATAGAATACAACAAATGGGACGAATCTTCCATATACTCATATGAGTAATTTACGAAGCATGAAGCAAAAGAAGCTAATTAAAAGAGAGTGCAATCCTTACATTGGCGGAGATAGGGAGAGGTTGAAGTAAACAATAAACAATAGAAGAAAAAATCTTATAAATAATTAATCTGCGCCTTGCCTGACGGATCATTCATGGCCCCAACAATCATTCATACACAGATACTATAACCGAATGAAATCCCCTTCAGAGGCAGCCATGTCCTAAAAGTTGCATGTCTGCACCTTATCCTATAGATGATCTTGCATGCAGAAAAAGAAGTCAAACACAGATCGGATCCAATTTCTGTAAGAGATCAAATATTAGAGTGAGGCTTGCCTTGATAATATCTCACACGCGCATGTAAGGGATCTGGTCATCTGTGGATCACCGTCGCTGTGGCTGGAGTGACACCACCCACGTCCGCCGCTTGTGGCTGATGTCCACTGCCTGCAATGACTGAAGAAAACATGAGGTCGGGAGGGTACTGAGTTAACGGACATGACGGGCTGGATAGGCGAGGAAGATGAAGCCATGGCCGTATGGCAAATTCCCTAAGAAGACAGACGCCATATATAAAAGAAAACCGATGAACAGCAGTTATGATGCTGAGTGGAATGGAAGCGACTATACCCCAGTTAATATCGTTGTGTACTTAAAGTGGAGATTCAGTGGTGTTTGGAGAAGATGAACAACTCTTATTTATGGTGGGTTGCAGTTACATGCTATGAAAGAATACACACAGAATGTGCAATTTTTTTTCTTTTTGATTAGGTGGAAAGGTTTGCTAGGTGGCAGCCTGGGATTGCTTGGGAATGCTTGATGAGGTAGATACCTTGCATGTTGAGAGAAATATAGTTAGTGGAGATGAACTTCTTAGTTATATAGGATTTCTATAAAGGTCAGTAAAGCTCCAGAACTGAAGGTGACAGGCCGCTCTGGAATGCCATAAGGAAAACAAATGTTCCTCATAAGGTGAAAATATTTACATGGAGACTTTCTACGGAAGCTCTCGCGGTCCAGAAAAATAGATCCTTTCGAATGATGACAACAAACCCAACCTGTACCATTTGCGGCAGGAAAAAGGAGGATGGATACCATGCTACAATGCGAAGTACAAAGGCCAAAACACTATGAGATAGCATTACGGATTCCTGGGAACTAACTCCAGAAGAAAAGCTTGGATACAATGCAAAAGAGTGGACGTTGAACATCTTGAATGCCTCAAGACGGGAGATGCGTGTAAAGCTGATGTTGCTTCTGGCGGTGGGCTTGGCACCTCAAACAACTGTATTTTCGGTGATGGTAAAGCTAGAATCACACACTCTACCGATTTTTTGAAAAATTATAGGCATATGCTGAATAATAGGGAAGAAGGAAATAATGTAGAGGATAGAAAAAGAAAAACCCCGATGTTTGTGATCTAGGAGATCCAACCTGCAAGGAAAGATCATCAAGGAAAATTAAGATGGAATCCACCTGATGCTGGCTGGCAATGCTTGAATGTCGATGCCAGTTTTGTAAGAGATGCAAATTCTGGTCATGGGGCGCTGTGGTTCGGGACCATTTGTGACAGGTGAAAACCTCTGCATGGGGCATTATTCCGCAGTGTGATAGTGCAGAAATGGCTGAAGCTATGGCTTGTATGGAAGGTATTAAACAAACTTTAAACACGGTTGATTCAGTCCTTATCATCGAAACTGATTGCGCAACTATAATTTAAAAAGTCAACTTGAAGGAAAGAGATCCATCCCTGACCTCAAGTGTTATCTCTGATATCCAACGTCTAGCTTCTTTGCTACCTGCCTTCAGGTTTCAGGAAAAATTGGTAGAGACCAAAACATGATGGCCCACGATCTTGGTAGTTTTAGTCGTGTGAGTAATAATGGTGGTGTGTTACTTGGCTCAGTTCCTCCCTACGTGTTGGAACTGTTTTTTTTTTTATAGAACGTGTTGGAACTGTTTAGGAATGATTGTAACCGAATCCTTGCTGTTGAGTAATATATTACACCATTTCAAACAAAAAAAAAAACTCTCCACATATTTCCGTATCAAGAGTACCACTAGTGGAGACAGGGCATTCAGTCACGGTCCGTAACGGGCACTAGTCTCGGTTTGCCAACCGAGATGGGGCTATTAAGCTGCCATGTTCTTCGAGGTCTTCTCTTGGGCGGCGTATGATGACCTGCATCCAGGTGAAGTTCACCTTCGGTGCGGGTCTTGTGCATCCCCTCGCCGGAGCTCGTCATCCGAGTCGGAGCTGCATTCCCCTGCACGAGGAGCCACCTGTTTGGCATTGGCCAGCTTGTACTTCGCTGTGCCGTTTCGGCAAGGTCTTCTTTGGTGGTCGCTTCTTCGGGGAAGTCGGAGTCGCTGCGGGTGCGGAGTGATGATGATGACGCCGGTGAGCAACCTCGACGACGATCTTTCCTCGGTGGTGTTTGTGCAGCTTCGGTGGGTTGCCAGGGTGGTTGTGTGTGCCCATGCGACGGTCGTGTTCCATGACGGTTGGCATGGGTGTTTGTACTGATTTTTTGTCGGTTTTCCGTTAATAAACTGACCACCTATTCTTCTCTATTAATGAAAATGGCAAGTCTTGCCCTGTTTCAAAAAAAACATACGAAGCCTTTAGTCCCGGCCCCGTTACCAGCCGGGATAAATAGCCCCCCACATGGCTGCGATACAGGGTTTGGGCTGGAGAACCTTTAGTCCCATCCTGTAACCCCAACCGTGACATAATATTATTTTCAATAATAATATTTTTTATATCCTTATTTCATTTTTCCTTATTTCATTTTTTCTTTTCTACTTTCTTTTTATTTTTTTCTTTTTATTTGACTTGTTACTCTCTCACTTGGACCATTTTTAATATTAATTACACTTAATCTGTAGTTAAATTGTAGACTTGGTCATCACTTTTTGGTCGGTCACCCATCCGCATACTACTCCGCGAATGTGATTGTAACTTGTTGTAAATATTACCATATCAATCCTATTAACTCTTATACCATTGTGTCACATTTCTGTATTTTTGAAACCAAAAAAAATATGTAAACCGGAATTGGACAAATAATATATGCTTTATTATTAAAAAATGTGAGTGATTTGAATATAAAATAAATTTTTTTATTCATTTGTTATTATTATTATCAAATAATATATGCATTATTCATATAATATGGCTAAATAATCAATATCTTGAAATCTGTAAACCGCAATTAGACAAATAATATATGCTTTATTATTAGAAAAATGCGAGTGATTTGAATATGAAATAATTACGTTTCTACTCATTCGTTATTATTATTATCAAATAATTTATGCATTATTCGTATAATATGGCTAAATAGTTAATATCTTGAAATCTGTAAACCGCAATTGGACAAATAATATATTCTGCATTATTAGAAAAATGTGAGTGATTTTAATATTAAATTAATTAGGTTTTTATTCATTAAGTATTATTATTATCAAATAATATATGCATTATTCATATTATATGGCCAAATAATTAACATCTTGAAATCTGTAAACCGTAATTGGACAAATAATATATGCTTTATTATTAGAAAAATGTGAGTGATTTGAATATGAAATAATTATGTTTTTATTCATTTATTATTATTATCAAATAATATATGCATTATTCATATAATATATCCAATAATTAATATCTTGAAATCTGTAAACCGCAATTGGACAAATTATATAAACCGCATAGTTCATATATATTGAAGGACACATAGTTCATATATATGAAAGACACATTCTTCATATATATTAAAACGATTCATAGTTCATACAAATATAGAAGACCAGCACCACTCATCATCTCTAAATATTTAGACCATCAACATGGCTATTATAGCTACCATCCAATGCCTCCTAGCAATCTCGAAGCCCAGGCGAGCGGCTAGAGCTGCATACTGCACTTTCTCGTAGCTCAATGGAAAATTGGCCCATCCAAAATGAGCTCATCTTCTTTTTCTTACGCGGCGACATCCATCTTCTTCTTGTTGTACTTCTTCTTCTTCTCAAGGTTTGTCCCAACGGTATAGTTTGCCAAATTATATAGACTCGGAATGGACTTGTCGGTGGGGTTCGGGACTACCTTTTGGAGGTCGTACGCAGAAGTGATATGAATGCCATAGTGATGCAGCATTTTCACATCATTTCCAATAGCAGTGCTGCAAAATTTGATGTTCCCTTCATACAAGATCTCCTTGAGCACTTGTGGCACTTCATCGGCATAAATAATCTGGAATACCAATGTCTCGGACGTCACCGAGAGTTGAAGGACGGCGGCGCGCTGGTCACTGGCCAAGCGAGGGTCGGTGAACTCACAGTCCAAGCCGACGCACTTGGTCGTTGCGGCGTCGAGAAAGTCTCTCTTCACGCTGCGGATCCACTTCTCCATCCTTCTTGCACGGAGCGCGACCGTGACCTTGAACACCATCCCTTCGGCCATGAGGTGGTACACCCGAGTCCGAGGAGCCGGGTCACGCGCGAGGTGCACCATCGATGAAGAAGGAGAGAGATTTTGCAAATGGTGGAGGAGAGGAGGATGGAGAGAGTGTGTGGAAATGGTGAAGAATGGTGGAGCATATAAAGCAGTGGAAGAGGAAGATGAACAGCCACCGGTGATCAATTCCCGTGGCTAGCCGCGCCGGCACCGGTGGCTCAATTTCCGTGTGACGCTCGATTTCGACGCTGGCCAGTAATGGCGACGCGCGATCGGCTTCCACGGGAAACGAAGCGTTTGACTTTATGTCCCGGTTGGGGATACGCGCCGGAACTAAAGGGGTACCGCAGGTGCCGCATGCCGCAAAACCCTTTAGTCCCGGTCTGGGATTCGAGCCGGGACGTTTGGGTCCTAACGAGCTGGGACCTATAGGTGTCGTACGATGTGGTGTTTAGAGGGCGACGAGGCCAGGCCTTGGGTCCCGGCCCAGGATACGGTCGGGACCAAAGGTGCCTGACCAAAGGCATGTTTTCTACTAGTGTACTTTGGCGCTCACCTCTGCTTTCCAAGGTGAACAAGTTTTCTACGGGTAAACAGGAAGACATTAAAGATCGGGAGGCGGCTCTAAAATCCATCTAGGGTTTCGTCCCTCTTGCCGGTGATGCTGCTGGTTCGCTCCACCTTTGCTGGCCTTGGGCCCTTGGAGGTGTGGCGGACCGCGGCCTCTCTCCGGTGGGAAAGTTTCAGTTTTTCGGGACTGTGAGGTGGTGGCTACTTCATGAAGTTAGAATAAGGTCCTCCCGTCCTATCCTCGTTCCGGTTGTTCATCTAGCGCCAGCGGAGGACGGGTGAAGTTGTGTCTGGCTAATCTTCCATGATCCGGCCGTCTTTCGTGTTTGATTGTGTGGTTTCAAGTTAGTCTCTTGTGATATACGGTTACCATCATTGGTGATGGTTGCTGCTCTGGTGCGCTGATCCTTTGGGGCCTTAGCACGACGACTTCCCGCCTGTATACTACAACAAACTCTCCTACAACAAGCGGTAGTGTTTGTAGTCGTCGCTAGGTGATCCAACGACCTATTTGTAATTTTTATTACTTTTAGACATCTTTGTACTGATGTTGATGATTATTAATAGATCGGTAGATTTTTCGTAAAAAAATGGTCAACCAGTTTTCTTTAGAACTAGAAGGTGAGAAGGTGTGTGAGATGTCCGCTGGGCGAACTACATCTTCGTTCTTACCGTTGTTCTTCTTCTTTAGACTTGATGAGTCGCCTTCTTCAAAGATTCCAAAATTTAGAACCGGCCAGTGTGATTTTTGATAGTCGGTACCTTTTAATTTTGACACCTATATACAATTTAGTGGTGTATATATGCATCTCACATGAGCATAAAACAAAGGAGCAAGAATTGGAGAAAAACTACAAGAAATAAAGGAATCGTACGTGCGTGTGAATGAAACAGTGCATTGCGCGCACCTTCCGATAGCTGCGCCTGCGCGAGCATGAGAGGAGCGCACGCGCGCGTTTAAGCAAGGTAAATGCTTGTTATCCTCCGGAGGCTGCAGCGCCTCGCAACCTCCGGGTCTTGGGTCGTTAGTTAGGCTAGATCATGCGGACTTGCGGCGTTTCCTTTCTCCTTGTTGAGTAATATATTGTACTAGGTATAGGTCCCCGTGTTTTGTCATGGTTGTACCTGTAATTGTGTGTTTTCCTATATATACATGAGCAGCCGGTCCTATTGGTGTCGTGCAATCTCCAATAACTCTTCTACATGGTATCAGAGGCCCCTCAGGTTCTGACCTAGCCGCCGCCCTCTCCTCCCTAGGGCGCCGCCGTCCCTCCTCCTCCTAGCCCTAGCCGCCGCCCTCTCCTCCTTGGGCGCCGCCGGCCCTCCTCCTCCCAGCCCTAGCCGCCGCCCCTCCCCACCCCGGGCGCCGCCGGCCCTACCTCCCACCACCACCACTGCTTTCGCCATGGCTGGTTTCTTCTCCTCCGGCCCCTCCGATCCCTTCGACTCCTCCCGCTCCGGCAGCAGCATCCCATTCGTCGGCCCCTTCGTCGCCGGTTTCTCCCGCGGTGCCCAGACTCCCGTGCCTCGCGCCCCCGCGCCTCGCCCCACGGGTCCGCCGCCGGGTTTCCCCGCAGCCGGTCACCAGGCCGGTCAGACCGGGCCGTGGACCGGCCAGTCCGGTAACCAGGCTGGCCAGACCGGGCCGTGGACCGGTCCAGCCGGCGCCCAGGCCGGTCAGACCGGCCCCTGGACCGGGCAGGCGGCTACTTCTGGCGGCCCACACCAGTCCTTCTACGCGGCGCCCCAGCCCGCCCCGGCCCAGGCCCCCCCCCCCCGAGCTCGGCCTCGTGGGATCCCTTGCTCCTGACCGCCCTCCAGAGCGTCCCCTTCGCTGGGGTGTATGGTGGTGCTGGCGACTGGTTCATGGACACCAGCGCCTCCGCTCATATGGCTGCGCACCCCGGTAACCTCTCGTTTTCTACACCCGCTTCCACTTCCTCTTGCATCATCGTTGGCAACGGTCATTGATAT
>NC_061508.1:357492369-357546014 GCF_022539505.1 Lolium rigidum
CAGGTTATCCTTTTGTGGTATGGTCGCTGTTCTGCAAGAAACAGAGACATTCTCCATGATATGGTTCTAGATTCTATTCTTCATGCTATGAAAGTACATGTTATGTGACAATCCACATGCAACCTGGGATTTTCCCTGATTTTTTTCTACATGCATCCTGGCAAATCTACATCCGCATGATCATGCATGTATTTCCTGGAATTTTCTTACGTGCATCCTTTCTGAATATGAATGGCTTTGTTCCTATGAGTTTTCTGTATGTTTCTGGTATGCACCAAAAACGTCAATTTTACATGCATGCCAACATGGTTGTCTGACGCCAACTATACTTCGAATCGTAGATAATTACACATACATTTGGTATGATGTTTCCTGCAATTTCTTTGTACAGATGAAGAACCATGCATTGTTTCTTTGGGTTTGGTGGGGAAGGGCTGATCCTGATGCTTCATCACCAAATTCTACATCTATTATGCATGCATTTGGGAGGGGAAATTGAACGTTGCCGGTGATTCCAACGCAAAGGGCGGCGGCCATGGAGTTAGTGGTGGTGTGGGGTGATGGGGAATCACACGTCCTCCATGCTCGCGAAGCGAAGAGCAGGACTGATAGTAGTGGTGCGGGTGGAGGGCATCACACGACATTTGAGGCGGAAGGTGACGGATTTCCATGGAGGTGGTGGTGTTAGTGGAGGCGACGGTGGCGTAGAAGGGGAGGCACGGTTGCAGTGGAGGAGGATCTGGTGATGGAGCGGCTAATTCCTCATCCTACCACAACGGCGAAGAGAGGCGTGCTGCCGTGGTGCAGGAGGGCGGTTTGTTTTCCCGTTTCCGAGCACAACTACTTGGTGCACTGGGCTGCGTCATTCGAGTTGCTCCTCCACTCGACCAATTAACACAGGTGAGATTTCGCTTCGTCATGCTGGTGGTGTGATCTTTGCGTGATGACCATTGATGCACAATTTTGCTAAGAGATGGGATCGATAAGAAATCTGTTGTTTCTACATCCAAATGTATGGAAGGATGTAACAATAGTAGTGTTTGCCCCAATTTTAGCTGTAATTTTGAAACTGGATGAGCTATCTATCTATTTTTAAATCCAGATGAAAGGCTTAAGGTGTATTTTCTCCCAATTATATGAAACTGTATGCATTTGAATGTATTTTTTTAATCATTTTTCTACATCTAGGATGTCGAATGGATCAAGGTGTAAAAAACTAGTATATTTGTGATCCCATTGTTGGTGCCTCTGCCTGTAAGTTTTATTATATTTCTACATCCATCGTTGTAATTTTTTACATCATAGTTTTAGATTACAAACTCGCTATATGTGTTGTTTCTGTGAGGGATGTAATTTTTATAAATTGGATGAAGTTTTGCTTTGTGTGGTTCTTTTTTTTTTGAGGTTCTAAAAAAAATGGAGGTTGCTGCTGTTCTAAACGAAATGGAGGTTGCGGCTGTTGGAGATGGAAATGAATAAAAAAGAAGGGGTGTAGGATAGATGGGGTTTCCGCTTGTCTAGTGCTTTGGTTTCCTAATATGGCATGTCCAGGCTGTCGGAAGTGTTTGTTTCCTAATCGGGGTGAGGCACCGCGTAGAGCAAACCGGTGCCCCGGCACCGCGTAGAAACGCCCTTTCTTTCCCTTCCTTTTTTCTCGATCTGGTGCGGATCGATGTACTCAACGAGTCGGTGGCACGCACGTCCTTGTGATACTCGTGCCGGCGCGTCCGTGTGATACTAATTAAGAGCATCTCCAGTCGCGTACCCCAAAGAGATTTGGGGGACGCCGGCCAAAAAAACATCCCAGTCGCATGCCCCAAAGGCCGCTTCGGTCCGGACGTGCTCCAAATATTGTCCGGCGTCCCTAGCCCATCCCCTGTGTATAGAGTCTCTACCGAGGACGCCGGACACGACTTTTACACTTACTTTTTGTTTGGAGGTCGCGTTTGGTGGACGTGGTGAAAAGCTGACCTTCTCCAAACGAAAATTTTGTCCGGACGTCCCCAAACGACTAATCCGGCGCTTTGCCCGGACATCGTTTGGGGGACGCGACTGCTCTAAAGACAGCGACGAAACGAACAAACCAAAGTCCCCACCCAACCCCAGACCCCAGAAACCCTAGCCCCTCTCCTCCTCACTCCATTCCTCTCCACTCGCGGCGGCGGCGGCGCCCAAAACAACCAAGATCCGGCGGCGTCGAGGCGTGCATCCATCCCTGCGCGCCGCTCCGTCGACCTTGCCTCGCCGCGGCGCGCCACCGCCCGCACAAGGGGCTGCTGCCCACCACCACGCACGCACGCACCTGGAGATGCCGATCCATCCGGTGGCCGCAGCAACCACAAGACGCTGGCCTACCCAACCAACCAACGTGAGCAAACCTCCCCTCTCCACTCCCTCACCTCAAACGAATCAAATCCAACCCAACCCGACCGAATCAATCTTGTCGTTTCTTTTTTAAACCTACTGCAGTCCGGTTTCGGATCTTGGGAGGCAGCAGCAGCTGCCCTCCGTAGATCCTTTCGTCCGTGGCCTGGCTCTAGATGATGTGCTGCAATCGCCTCGTCTCCACTCACTCTCCACCCTCATCTACAACGAACCAAATCCAACCCAATCAGACAATCTTGCAAATCAATAGCCCTACTCGATTTTTTTTTACCTAATAATGCTGCGGTTTTGAAGCCAAACTAGACAGCAACAGCCTCCAGACCTGTTCATGCGTGACCTGCTCTACATGTGTGGCCTGGTTCTAATTCGGTTTGGGTACAGTTTTTCTTCTTCTCTCGTCTGTCAAATGTGTATATGCTTGCGTGTGGATATATGAGGTTCAATTTCTCTTCACTACAAATGCTGGGATCTAAAGGTCTTCAGGCGTTTCTAGATTCTTGGCAATCACTTGCTTCTCATCTTACTGCTCTCTTTGTTTCTCATCACAGATCAGTATGGTGTCTGCCTTATAGCTGAATAATTGGCTGCAAATTCACAAGAGCGACTTGGAAAACGCCCAAGACAAGAAAAGAAAAAAAAACTCCTAGTAAGGTGCGTCTGCTGCCTTCTCTCATAAATTTGTGATTTTTTCGCTGCACCAAAAATTCCAAATGCTGGGATGTAGAGGTGTTCCATCATCCAAGTGTCTTCTGGTCAATTAAAGGCTTTTCATTAATCAGCCGCTCTACATTTTCTGCAATTACTTGCTTCTCTTCTAAATTATCTCTTTGTTTGCCATCACAGATCAATATGGAGCGTGCCTTATATATAGATGAATGATTGGCTGCGGGATTCAGGGCAGCGACTCGGACAACGCCGGAGGCAAGAAAGATTCGTAGTAAGGTGCGTCCTTTCCGTCTTCTCTGATAAATTCGTGATGTTTGGGCTGCCGCACAATTGCTGCTGCAGTGAAAGGTTCCGGCAATTATTGGACCTGACAATTGCTAATATATCTTGTGGGTTATGGTTCGAGCTAGTTTAGCCTCATTAAAGGTGATTACACCAATTCTATCCAGCGTAAACTTCTCATTAGATTTGTTACTATGTAATTCTCATGAGAATCATGTTGTAACTGCAATGATGCTTGTATCGACTCATCAAGCTTTTCATCATGTGCACCACAATCGTCAGTTATTGATATTTAGCTTGTGTTTATGATTCTCTGTGGTGATGAAATGCTGCTTTCTCTTTTTTGTGTAGGGTGAAAACCCTAGCTACCTTTTTATGGTGGCACAGACCAAAGCGGCAGCGATGGCGAGGATCCGCAGCTCTAGGTTCAGGAGAGTGACTTGCTCCACTCGGACTACACGGGAGACAAAAATGAGTCGTAGTAAGGTGCATCCTGCTGCCTTCTCTGGTCAATCAGCCATACTTTGGCTGGCCATTGCTAATTTAGTTTGCTAGGTTAGATTGTTTAGTTGATGTGACAGTGTAACCTGAACTTCAGCAACTGTCTTATGACACTGTCTTATGAAGCCGGTTCTACAAATGTCATATTCATATGTTGATGGTCGGATTTTAAATAGCTGAGACATGAGATGATTGTATTTAAGCTTAGCTGGCATATATTGCAATTATAGGGCGTATAGGTATTGAAGTACATTCTGATTTCTTTTTCCTTTCGCATGCATGTTGCTGCACTGCTGCACCTCTGTCATATTTCAACTGTCTTATAAATCATATGAGTTTTGAAGTACATTCTATATTGCAATTGTAGACCAAACCGAATGGATGAGCATCTCCCGTCTGATTTTTTTGGTGCTGCTTATGAATCAACACAGATGACAACTCCGGTTGCTTTCAGGTTCAGATCATACCGGGGTTTAATAGCACCAAGCCGGGCATACCAGGAGGTGGTGAAATCGAGTGGACCAGGACTCCACTTGTGCTTTCAGGTCTCCGATTTTGCTGCATGCATAGGCCTGCTCTTATTGTTCTTCTCCTTATCTTTTTAAATGTATAGTCTGATGTATGCATAGTCTCTGGAAGTATATGCAAGATTGCTCAAACTTGCATATTTCTTGCCTTCTTTTTTCATGGAGAACGACATCTTAATCCAAGGCTTGCAATTTTTCTAAATGCGTAGCTGTTTCTTGGAATTAGGCAAACAAGGTTTTGTTCAACAGATATTTGTTTTTTCATCTTCAGCGTGCATCCGGTTAACTTTGAAGGAATATATATGTTGACACATGAACTTTTTCCAGGACCTGGGTAGTAATTCAGGATTAGTAACGTTGTAGATAATATTTCAGGAGTATGAATGTCCTTGTTTCGTGAATAAATCTGTACTCAAAACATGGTTTTAGTTTGTCCCCAATCAAATCGGTGAAAGCAAGAGATCTCAGTGGCACGAGTATTTCTAGGCACTTCGATTCAATTAGCACTAGCAGTAGTATTCAGTTCTATTCATCCTCTTCATTTGTCATCACAGAATTGCTTGCTGCCACTTGTCCTTACCATGGGTTTTAAGGCGTTGCTTAAGCGTCTAGAGCCGGCAAGACATCATGCTCTCCTTAGGCAGGTGTCTAAGGCGTCCAGATTTGACCTTTCGGGCATACAAGTTGTTGCTCTGGCTGATTTTGGATGCCATGGACAAGTCAAAGCGGGAAACTGAGCACGCGAGCGGGAACACATAAACTGGGCGTTTTGCTTTTATTTTGGTATGACAAGTATCTATTTTGGCTGGGCTGGGCTTATGGGCTAATTCCACATTGTGGGCTTGATGATTGGAATGAAATGGCCTTATTGCCATGTGGCTTGGCTTTGGAAATTCGATCTATTATGGAATCTTGGCATAACATGGTTTAGTTGGATTCCAACATAAAAACTAAACCTCAATCTATTTTCAAGTGTTGCCTTTGTGTAATCTGGAGGGCAGTTTTAGTTTAGATCTGTCAATGGTTGTTTACTTTGTTGCTGGCTAAACCTTGACCGAATTTCTTGTCGGTGTTTTTTATGTCTTTCAGGTGAAGAAGAAAAGACCAAGTACTTCATCCATGCAGTTCTTTACCAGTAGAAGTTAAGTCCCAAGATAATTTACCCTCTACACATCAAGAAGTAGGCTGAAAGGATAGGACGTCAGAGCTGGGCGAAGGCAGCAACGCCATTGGTTCGAGGCTGTAGTTCGTTGAGGCCCACTTGGACAAGCCGATCCCTAAGGAGAACAAGGCAAGGATAAATAGGCTTCGCTAGCACGGTATATTGTATCTCCTATGAACACCCAAATATGGATGGTGGCTTGGAGCTGGAAAATGGGTCGCTGGGCTGCTGCGTAGTATCTCATATGACGGACTTAGACTGCTGACAACCACCACATTGCGGTGAGCCTCGCATCCTCCTGGACCTGTCCAGTTCCCTTTTGCTGATTAAAGGCTGCGCCTTCTTCATTTTCTCTGGTGAAATGTAAAACCCTAGCTTAACTTGTCTTCTCTCTGTAGATGGTTCAGGATTGGGCGCAGTGGTGCTGGAAGGGCCCACTGCTAGCAGCAGCAGTGATGGCGCTGTGCATGGAGGTCCTGGAGGGTGCCTTGGTACATGACGGCGACTTGCTCCTCCACTAGGATGCATGCAGCTGCCACCTGGGACAAGAATGAACAACTAGGTGCCTCCTGCTGCCTGCCCTTTACTGATTGATTATTCCCTGGCTGTCTGTTGCGCAACACAATCATTTGTGTGTGAATTTACCTTGTGGTTTGCAAGTTGTGTTGAGTGTTTGGTTTTGGTATACTTAAGTTCATACATTTCTTTTGGTACATAAATGGGACTGTTCCTGCTTAAGTGTATGTGTAAAATTGACGCTAATAGTTTATCTATCTTGTGAACGAGAACCTGGATTCTAATTCTGGAGCAAACCATGTTGTACATCAGTACATGATAATCCTAGATTCCTTGGTTGGCAGCAGCTACATTTATGCCCTCTTGTCGTGAGTAAATGTACACTACATACTTGTTTACAAAGGCAGTAGCACTTGTATTTATAGATGCATTAACACTTTGACCACATAATTTCTTGCTGCCACTTGTCCTTAATTTGGAGGGTGCCTTAGCTTAAAATATGCAGTAGTCGGTTTGGGTTGGCTTCCTCCACCCAGACACCATTGGGGCAATAATCTCTGCGAGGTGCCTCCCGCTGCCTTCTCTAAAAAATCATGGTAGTTGTTTGGTTGATGCTCTTGACTAGACGCATTGACATCTGCTTGTTGTTGATTGAATCATGCTTCTTTACCTCTCATTATTTTGCCTGGAAGTTTTCTTATGCAATGTGGATGGTACTACTGGCAATCAAAGTTGACTGAAAAGCAATCTCAACTTTTTTTTTGAATGAAAAGTTCTTTGTTTGGCAGCCTGATATTTACAAGTACCGTTTGGTTTATTTAAGTAGTTGACATGAAGTCTGTCATCCTTTTTGCATATAGTGGCGATAAGATATCATGGATTGTTTGTATTTAAGTTTATATACATTTCTTGTCATTTTATACTATGGTGTTTGCTGGCTAGCTTTTTGGTTGCATTAATTTCTTTATGTAGAAATAACCCTGATGACAGACTTCCATGTATAAATCTGGCAGCTTATAGCTTTATTGATTTCTCTTTCTCTCTTGATGCCTCCCTATTTTCTCTTAGCTTTTATTTTGGTATGCCAAGTATCTATTTTGGCTGGGCTGATTGATTCCACATTGTGGGCTTGATGATTGATACCACATTATGGGCTGATTGATTCCACATTATGGACTTTGGAAATTCGATTTATTTTGGAATCTTGGCATAACATGGTTTAGTTGGATTCCAACATAAAAACTAAACCTCAATCTATTTTCAAGCGTTGCCTTTGTGTAATCTGGAGGGTAGTTTTAGTTTAGAGGGGTCAATGGTTGTTTACTTTGTTGCTGGCTAAACCTTGACCGAATTTATTGTCTGTTTTTATGGCTTTCAGGTGAAGAAGAAAAGACCAAGTACTTCATCCATGCAGTTCTGTACCAGTAGTAGTTAAGTCCCAAGATAATTTACCCTCTCGACATCAAGAAGTAGGCTGAAAGGAAAGGACGTCAGAGCTGGGCGAAGGCAGCAACGCCATTGGTTTGAGGCTGAAGTTGGTTGAGGCCCACTTGGAGAAGCGGTGCTGCGAGTCAGCCATCATGCTGGTGCTCAAATACGAGAGCACTAACAAGGTACTGGGTTTATAGTTATGCTCATTTGGTCATGTGGTATGTATTCTAGCAATTGAGGTGGACACTTTGTGGTGATTTAGATGATTTGTGTGTTTATGGTAATTGTTATTCCATTCATGGTGTCCTTTTTTATTCCTACAAGTATTTTTCCTTACTCTGTCATGTTCTATAAACTGGCCATTGAACCATGATGCCAATCATCATGTTTTCTATAAGTTCACATGAAACAGCCATCAAACCATGCTTCTGGTGATGCATGCGGTGTTTTGTAGGGTCTGCAATTGCCACTATTTTGTGTTTCTTAGTCTCCTGGTTTCTGCCACATGATAATATGTTCATATGTTCTTTCAGGGCGTTTTTGATGCTCACATGGCGGTGGTGAACCAGTTTGCGTGGGAGGGAGTGTTGGGAAGGAAAGAGTTCCTGGTGGAGGTGTAGATGCAGATGGTGCTCACCCACCCAAACCTTGTCAGCCTGGTCGAGATGAGAGGTTGCTGTGTGAGAGTACATGCAGTTCCGCATCCAGGAGAGACATCTTTTTTGGCGAGTTCTTCTCACAAGTCAGACCTGCTGTTTGTTCTAGTTCATATGTCTGCAAATCAGTCCGGTTATAGAGTTGGTATGAATCTATCTCTGCTTTACCAGGTTAAACATCCATGTTGTTTTTTTGCTTTTCCTGTACCTTATGCCTGTGATAGCCCTTCATTCTAGTAATGCGTTTTTTCGCATAAAGAGCTCAGCTTTGTGAAGTTTTTTTTTTCTCTTTTCTTTCATTGTAAAAAGATATTTGTGTAAAAAATGGAAGGGGGAAAGAAATGTGAGCTCAGTATGACATAATAGAAAATGATAACATAATATGGAATGGATGGTGAAATCTACAACCTATGAAATGATGACATTATTTGGTTTTGAGTTGTTGGTCTAAGCTTTGCTGCTAATTAGTTCCGAATGACACTATTGAATGACTTGCATTTACTGCAGTCTTGTAACATAATTATCATTGTCGCACATTCCTAGAAAATCTTGTATGTTTGTCGAGTAATTGTTTCGTGTGCTGTAGGTGGAGGTGAACATTTCTTGGTCTGTTTTCGTGAAGGTGATGGCCGGACTTAGCTTAGGTTCCACTTAAAGAAGTGTTAGTCGCAGGGACCTGGTGCATGAAGTGGCAGACTGCTGTAGTGCTTCCGAAGGGGAATCCGTTCAACTGTTGTGTCCGTTTTGGTTGATACTACCAAATCCTTATGGCGGGATGGTGCGTCTCCATGCAATGAGATCTGTATTATCATTATTACTGAGTGACGGAATTTATTCTTTAGATTCATTTCATATGTGCATTACTAGAACTTGTTATGTTTGCCCATTCTGTGATTTCCCTACATGAATATATCTAAGGTCTACCATGAGTATCGATGGTGTGTTGCACAGGGAACAACAAGCGCATTTTCTTTGGAGTGACCATGACATGAATTCTGTATGTTTTTTTTTCCATTCCAGCAAACTTTTACTTGCCCAAAATTCTTATGATGATTGAATGACTTGTATTTACTGCAGTATCATATCATAATTATCATTTTCGCACACATTGCTGTTCATGCATGGCCTATCCTAGCTGTTCATTGTTGTTCATGCCTGGCCTATCCTAGCAAGTCTTGTATGTTTGTAGGAGTAATTGTTTCATGTGATGTAGGTGGAGGTGAACCTTTATTGGTATGTGTTTCATGCAGGTGATGGTTCGACAAGCCGAGCTTCAAGAAGCGGTAGTCGCTGGGACCTGGTACATGGAGCGGCAGACTGGTGTAGCTCTTCCAAATGGAAGAAGTCTAGCTACTGTGTCCATTTTGGTTGATACTACCGAATCGTGTCGGAGGATGCAAAATTGAATTTTATGCATGGCCTATCAGGACCGCGACCAGAGAAGCATAGGGCGGTGATGGGTGAAGAGAATGGTAGCTAGGGCTTGATGCTAGTTTGATCCGTTTGTAGCTCTGGAATTACATTACTTTATGGATTTAGCTAAGCTGTTGTTAGTTGTCTCATGAGCTGGGTTGTGGGCGTGAGGATGATATAACTGGGGATGAGTTGGGTCGTGGGTGTTTTTTGATGTGCATATGCAATCATGGGCAGTGAGTCAATGAAATGTATATGCTGATGCTCATATCTATACAATATTTGTGGTCTCATTTCGCTCACCTTGACATGCAATATACTCTTGGATTTTATCACGGGTTTTGGTACAAGCTGAGTGGTATTTTTACTGTCTATTGGTTTCTCACCTTTTATCAGTGACATGTTTTATAATCTTATTTTGGCAGCTTATATCTTGCGATGCTCAACATAGATATGGGCAGTTTCATATGGTTGTCTACTCTCAAAACTAAATTAATATTTCCCAAAATAATGACAAATGAAAGAAAAATTTCTGGAGGAGCACATTTTGTCTTGCATGTTAAGGTACTTGTGATTTTGGGGGCAAAGTGCGACGAATATGTAATGCGTAAATTGCAAGGTAAAATATATTCTGCTATGATAAATAAAAATTTGTCTGAATGATAGGGAAAAGCGCAGTAAAAGTAATACAAGGTCAGTCTTTTGCTCTGGCAAATGCCATGACCTGCGCGGTTCCTTGCCTAGCTAGCTACGGATGCTTTTACTGACTCCGTCAAGCTAGCTTTCATGCCATGTCACCAATCCATGGCACATTTCATCTGAGCCATTCATTCTTGCTAGTTGCTTCCATAGCATATTCCATCTTAGCCATACATCAATGCTAGCTGTTTCTATGACACATTCTATCTCACCCACGCATCTATGGTAGCTGCTTCCAACAAACACCTCTGTGCTCTCCTTCAACCTTTTCTCTATAAATACAAGAGGGGTGGAACGACCGTGCGTGCGGCTAGCGCATGCGACCGACTTAGTCCATGGAAGAAAGGAGATGGAAGAAAGGAGGACAGAGGAGAGAGAATAGTGCGGGGTGTACTAGTTGTCTTTGTCTCTCTGTCAAATGGCCCGAACGAGTGTCCGTTCGGACAAAATGACCACAGATGGACGCCCGCCCGTGTCCGGCTCGCCCCAAAATGCACCCAAATTTGAGTCAGTTTTGGGTCAAAACGGACGCCGGGAGCATCCGCTTTTAGGATGGGTTGCCCCGCTGGGTACAGTTTTGACCCATCCGGACCCATCCGGAGTCTGTTTTTGGGTTTGGGTCTCCCGGTTGGAGATGCCCTTAGAGCTTCTGTTGCGTCCCTCAAAACGTTCCCAAACAATGTCGGATCGAGTATTTGAGCGATGCTTCGTGCCGCTCTCCAGCCACGGCCCCCAAAACGCACTCAAACATTAAAATAAATTATTATTTTCATTTTTATTTCAATAGAGAGCAGAAATTTGTAGGTACAATTGAGATTTTTAAAGTAGTGCAATATATTAAAATAAATTAAAGAGAGAAGTCCAATTTACCCCCTAAACTTGTCTCAAAGTTCAGCTTACAACTGTCAACTTTATTTTGATTCAACTTTCAACCCTGAATTCTAAAAACGGTTCATAATCACCCCTTGCATTGTCTTAAGCCGGTTTTTCTTGTCAGGTAATGTATTGTATTGGTAAAATAGTGCGTACATGTATTCTATGTCTTTTACTCTTCATATTCAACTCTATGCTTCATCTTCAACTCTTTACCCGTCGGAATAAAAATGCCTCCCCCGCGGCTCGCTGCGCTGCGTGGTTGCCCCGTGTTGGCGGAAGGCTGGGCACGACATGTGATGTAGAGGGCAGACCCCAGGTGTTATTGTTCGATGGAGGAACCCCTCTGTGGTCGCCATGGCCTCGTTCCAGGGAGGAAAACGATCATGATGAGGCATGAGGTGATCATGCGATATGGAGAGAGAGGAAGTACATGTACCGTGTATGTTGTATGTTGATGAGTTGATATAGTATATAGGAAGAAAACCAGCTAACTGGCAAGAAAAACCGGTTCAAAACTTGTCAAAAAGGGTAGAAGTTCAATTCTGAACGGTTTATAGAATTTAGCTTTGAAGATTGAACCAAAACAAAGTTGAGGGTTGTAATTTGAACATTGAGACGAGTTTCGGGGGATAAATTGGACTTCTCTCTAAATTAAAACATAAAGCTGCGAAAAATATGTTCAAAATAATTTTAAAACTACTTCTTCTTTGATGGCCCCGCCTCGCCATCTTCACGGAGGCGCTTTCTTCTGGTCACCTCTTTCGAAGAGGTTGTGGCATTCGCCGCATCGAAGGAGCTTGTGTCCCCCTCCGACGAGTAGTCTTTGCTGTATTCGTCATCATCGATGCTCGCTGGTTGCGCCTTCGCCTTCGCCTTTGCCTGGGCCCTTGCCTCCTTCTTTGCCGCTGCCACTTCCTCAGCCGCCTCCTCCGCCTACAGCCATCTCCACTTGGCATCTCCATCCTCTTCCTCCTCCTCCTCCTCCTCCTCATGGCCATCGTCGGCCTCCCAATCCTCTTTCCGGTCGTCCGTCGGTGGGGAATTATAGCTGCTAAGTGTGGAAATTATGTCCCATCAATGGCGACATTCAGTTGGTTTCCCCTCGCTATCGGTGTCCGATGACAAAGATAGGTTGCTCCTGGTCAGAGAGGAGAGGAGAGATGAAGGGCGCCGGCCGGTTGGAGATAGGAATGCGTAGACATAAGGGTTTTATTGAGCGGAGATGAATGGCGGGGAAGATATCGAAGAAGGCAGCAGTTGCTCTTCCGCGGAGTCCGCGCTCCGATCTAGCGGTTCGCCCGTTGACCGACGCGGTTGCCAGTGCGGCGGTTCTCCTTCCCGGTAACTTCACCATCGTAGCGCGCCAATAATAACTCCGTCGCAAGGTAGGCGACGGTTGGGCGTCGTTCGTGTGTCAATGATACGTCTGACCCGCCACTCCCCGTCTTGCTTCTCCCTCTGTCCGGCGCGCCCGAAGCATCCCCTGTGGAGCGGGGACGGGCTCGAAGCGTCGGACACTGTATTGGGCTGCGCTGGCATAAGAAGGCTTTGAGGCGTGCGACTGGTGCCGCAAATATCTCCGGGGCGCCCCAAAAATCTTTCGGGGACGAGACTAGAGATGCTCTTAAGGCACGCATGCACGCAACAGCTCCTCCTCACTCCCTCTTATTGGGCCGACCCAACCACCTAGAGAGGTTATCTACAGTTTTTGATTATGAAACCTTTCAGATTTTGAAAAAAATCATATCTAAAAACCATTCAGATTTTAAAAATTGCTCGAATTTGAAAATTTTCTCGAATTTGAAAATTGCTCCAAATTAAAATCCGCTCGAATTTCAAATTTGCTCCAATTTTAAATTTTGTTGAATTTAAATTTTCCTCAAATTTGAAAATTGCTCCAAATTAAAATCTGCTCGAATTTAAAATTTTCTCGAATTTAAAATTTGCTCAGATTTGAAAAGGTTCAAAAACAGAAAAACAAAAAAGGGAAAACAGAAAACCCCAAAAAATGAGTTTTTCGCTTTCCCTTTTTTGTTTGAAAAACGAAAGAGAGAAAAAGAAAAAAACGAAAAACCATAAAAAAACCGCCCAAAGTAGACAAAAACCGAAAAAACGAAAAAACGGAAAACTCAACAAGATGGGCCGCGGCCCGCTCCCTCCTGCACGTGTGCGGGCGTTGATCCACCCCTCTCCTAGGTGGGGAATATGTTTTGGCTAATTAGTTGCTAATTCGTGAGATGTAGCTTCTTTCCCGAGCAACAAATCCACGGGGTTCCCTATTTTCCGCTCGTTGGCGCGTCGGAGCGTCCATCGCCTGAAGCCAGCTCCGAATGGACCAGCCCATTAGTCTGTTTGATCAAGAAAATTCTTCTTTTGTTTTGGTACAACAAGTGATCAAGATTTTTTTTCTCTTTTTTGCATAAACCACACAAAATATTGGTTCCTTACGAATCTTGACGAACCCACGTATATTATGGAGACGTATATGTAGATTTTTTTGTCGAATTTTTTTGATATTTTAAAAAATGTATTTTTTGGAGGGAGCATATGCACCCAAGAGTCTATTTGAATTCCCAAGCTATAGTTCTCTATAGCCCAGCTAACTCATTTAGCGTTTTCCTATAAAACAATAAAACTCCTTGAAAACTTAGGCATTAAACATTCATATCATCTATAAATATGACGTAAATTTCAAATACAAACTTGTACTCAAAAAGCATGATGTCATATCTGCATAACCTAGCTTACAAATTTCCTTGTGACTGAACACGAACGATTTGTTAGTACGTGACCGTAGACTAATCAATCATTCATGATTAACAATACATGAACAATAGGAGGAACGTCACCAGATAGACAAACGCAAAGATTCCCGAGAACGCCGGCGCCTCGGGTGTAGCATCTTCGTCATCGTCCGTGTCCGTGCCGTCACTCTCCTCCTTCTCCATCTCCGGAGGAGGCAGACAATACACGGTACCCTGAAATTGGACGACAATGGGGTCGCCGTCCGCGTCTGAGTCGGTGTCGGAGTCTGTGTCGCAGTCGGAGTCCGTGTAGTCGTCGTCGGCGGCATCGGCGTCGGAGTCGTGTCTCTCCTGCGTCACGTGAAGGGCAAACTGGGACTCCTGGACCAGAAACACCCGGGGCTCCAGCTCCACTCGGGGCCTCTCCGTCGAGAGCGTCGCGAGAAGGATGTCCGTCTCGCCCATCCTGGCGTACGCGTTCACGGAGCCCTGGCCGACGGCGCTCGCCGGGTCGACGAGGGAGACATGGGTGACATTCGGGAGCGTGACGGTGCAGGAGGGTAACCACCTCCCATGGCCGGGCTCGAGGTGCACGGTCCAGCGCCACCAGCGGTATTTTTTGAAAGAAAGGCAAAAGATTTGCCTTAATTCATTAAAAAAGGAGAAGTCATAGAACAAAGTTTTAGGATTACAACTACAACGAGGCCAAAGCCTACTCTCCCGCAATTAAAAGACCCAAATGTTTCGCACCGGCCACAACCCAAGTTCTAGCTTCCGACTTAATTCTATCGAAAATGATGGCCGGCAAAGTACTTTTGTTTTTGAAGGTTCTCGCATTCCTCTCATTCCAAATCTCCCAAGCGACGAGCATAAGGAGGGAGGCCATGGCCTTCCTTCTTCCACCATGAGAAAGAACCATGGAAGTCCACCAGTGCTCCACACTATCGAACTCATGCCAAGAGGCGGGGTCAAAATCGTGGATGTGAAGCCAATCCTTGATCATGGTCCAAATACGGATGGAGAGGCGGCATTTGAAGATAAGATGGGCCGCCGATTCGTCATGGCAACGACAAAGGGGGCAAATTCTCCCATTAGGCCACCCGCGTCTCTGGAGGCGGTCCGCCGTCCAAACCCGGTTTTGTATGATAAGCCAAGAGAAAAGCTTGCACTTTGGTGGTGCCCAGGCCTTCCAAACGACCAACTCCATGGAAGAGCGTATGGTACCGGCGAATTGCGCCTTGTAGGCCGACGAGCAAGAGTATGCCCCGTTCGCGGTGAGCTTCCAAACAATTTGTAATATCCCAGGTTTAGAGACGATCGAGGGGTAGATTTTAGAAAGGGATGTGCATTTCATAGTAAATTCTGGGGAAATTTCGCGCTTTTTAACAAAAACTGCATCGAAGAGGGACAAGTTTCTCTCTCGACACCTTACAGGGTTAGGGTTTCGAGAGTGCGACAGACTTGCTTCTCACTTCACTAGTTTAAGGTTTTGAGAAGAGAGGGGAGAGTTCACATGATTGAATTCTAAAGTTATGACATGATTGAATTCAAACCAAGGTTGAATTTGAATTTCAAATTCAAACATTAAATAATTACTTCAATACTTCAATTGAGGAAATTCATTAAGTAAATGATCAATAATAAATAAGATGAACAATTATATTAAAGTAAAGCTCATTAGAGAAAACTTTGAGCTTTATTGAATAACACACAAGATACATTGTCTTTACATTATTCATAAAGGAAATAAATGAATTACAACACATTACATAAATGGGCAGAATAAAAGAAAGAAAAATCAAGAAAAATTACAATTTAATGATCCTAGACTAAATACTACAAGATCATCTTCATTTGATCTTGAATGTGATGAACTCCAAGTCCATTTTGATCCATTCTTGATCCCCGCACAAAATCACGTAAAAGAAGAACAAATTATGCCAAGTGGCAAAGCCACTTGGCAGATTAGAAAAGAAGTTAAAATGGTGGATAATATCACAGCTCGCCGAGCTGATCCACACCAGAGCCGATTCACATGATCTCGGTTCACACACACACACAAGCAGACACACACAGCAGGTGTGCATGCTCACCACCAAGCCACTGCTTGTGCATGTGGCACAACACACACACAGCATCAGTGAGTCACCCAAAGTAACCAGGCCAAGTTGTCGACCAGGGAGAGCATAGGAGCACCATATAAAAGCTTTTCAGAAGCCAAACCCTAGTGATTTGCGCATCCATCGACAGGCAATCTGTGGTAAGTTATCAAGAACAGCCAAGAACACCAAGAACAGGTGAACAGACTAGAGCTGTCTCATCTTTTCACAATCACCGGAAATTAAACCAAGACTTCAGGCTTGCTAGGAGGAGCAGGGCAAGCAAAAGACCACTGTAAGCAAAACCTCTACACCAACACTCATTTTCTAGGAGCCGGAGTGAGGTATACCACACAAAAGCCTCGAGCAAGATCATATCTTGCTCATAAATAAGCATATCATGCATCACGAAGCACAGGAGGGTAGAATACCCGAGTGTGTATCATCATCCGGCTAGCAAGCCATGTGGTGCAAGCATAGATGGGTAAGATCACTAGGTAAACATCCTATGGGAACAATAGTTATGCAAATCCATGCATAACTAGAGAAATCCAACCAAGAATGAAACCATAGCTAACCTAATCCACACACTTAGCACCTACAGACTAGCTAAGGCCATCGGACATTAGACAAATCATTGTCTATTTGATTTCAACATCAAAAGCTACCGGAAATCCAATAAATGAATCACCGGACAACATTTGGTAAGCAACAAGAAGCCATCGGATAGGGGAGCCATCCCGGGGCAGCACTTGTATACCGCCGGGGTCACCTCAACCCTTAACCAATTCCAAAGAAAGAAACCATGCACGGATATCATCACCCAAGTAGGGTTCAAAAGGAGGGTTAGGGTACACAACCAGGTGTTGGCATCCATCTAACCCTACCAAATCCATTGAGATGATCATCACCGAATCTCAGTTCACATCATTTATCCATCTAATCAAGCAAGGATAAACGAGATAAATGAAACAGACAAGCAATTGATGCACCAGAGTCTTGCCAATAATCAAATGGATCATAACAGCATCAATTGATGCTTAAGCAAGCATCAGCACACACCAGGCCAGGCCTGTGTGATACACAAGAGGGCAACAGTGAGGCACAGACACCAAAGGGCAGCTGTTTCAAGCAACTGGTGATCACATGATCACCAGAAGCTTGCTAGAGCATGCTACTGCATGCTAGAACTTATTCCAAGTAATTAACACATGAACAGATAATTAAATAACTGAACAATTGCCTCACGAGATAAGAGCATCAGTGCTTTACAATTGTATCCGAAGCACATCAAAGGCTTGATGAACCAAAGGATCACAATATACAAGAACAAAGACATGTAACTCCATCACTAAATCACACCTGCTAAGCCACAGTATGCGCTCAATGGAGCATAATAATGTATATGAACTAAAGAAACTAGCTCAAAGGCACTGGCACTTGTTAAATATACAATAATTACCACCACAACCAAGCCAGGGACAAGATTAAGCACAGCAGTAAGCCAAGCACAGCAGTAAGCCAAGCACAGCAATAAGCTAAGCACAGCTAGGATCCATGGCAACAGCAAGCAAAGCAGTAGAGCACATAGGTATAGAAGCAGCGAAGACAATCATGGGATGCCGGAGCATCCAGAGGGAGGTGAAGAGGTAGAACAGATAGCGAGAGGAGAAGGAGAAGCACATACCGGGAGGAGGTGGTCGACATGACCACGGCGGCCACGGCGGCGCACGCCGCTGCACACGGCGGCACCAGGCCTGGCCAAGCCAAGCCACGGCGACCACCACGGCACCCCAGCGCAGCACCACGCGCCCTGGGGAGCGTCAGGAGGAAGGTCCACGGCTTCTCCAACGCGCGGTGGCGGCGGACGCCAAAGGTCAGGCGCACAGGGGAGTCGATGGCGAGCGAACGAGGACGCAAGCGTCAGATCGACGCGGACCACCATGTCCGCCGTCGAGAGGCGGTCCGGATCCACACCATCTCGTCGCCGGCGATGGCCGGAGGCGGCCAGATTAAAACGGCGACGGCGGAGGCGATTTCGGCGTCGCAGGAGCCGAGAGGGGGATTAGGGTTAGGACTCAGCGAGAAGACGACGCGACTGGGTCGGTTGGACCGAGCCCAGTGGGCTGGTCCAACCTAACCAGCTCGGTCTCCTGACAAGTGGGGCCGAGGGGTATTTTGGGCATTTTCCAAAATACCCATTTAAACAAGAATTTCCAAGAATTTTCTAAAATAAAATATAACTCCAAAAAAATAAATAAAAATATGAAAATGTATCAAGCATAAAATTCTCTACCTAAATAAAATATCAAAGAGAATTTTTGAAGACAATTAAGAATGAGTCTTAATTTGAGGATTTAAATAATCATTTAAATCACACATATATTTTTCAATAATAAAAATAAGTCCATTAATACCTTTAGACTTCAAAACACCTTGACAACATTTCAAGGTTGGATTTACCCTAAATCAAGTATCCCTAAGATGTTCTTAGTATCTAACCTCTCATAAAATAGCAAACGACATCGGAAAGGGGGGAAACAAACCCTAAAACTGGAATCATGCATTATTGCTTCTTTAACCATTGCCCTTATCGGACAATGATGCTATTTTTCAGAACAAGAGGACAAGGGTCAGTCCATACCTTCCAACCGCAGAACTTTGCGGTGTTCGAGCAAGTTCATCACTTGCTCATGTCATTTGAATATCTTTATCAAATTACTTGCAAAGTACTATGGTTATCACTATTGCATAAAAACCAAAACCACTACTTTCATAACTATGAATATGACTATGTGGTGGGCAATGGAACCATGGATTGTGTTGATATGGTGGAGGTTCCATTGCAAGGGTTATTATCCATCTAGGATTAAACAACAAATGTCGCCAATGATTCTTGTGCCGTAATACCCGTGTTAACCATAAGATCCGGAGTGGGACGGAGTAGTCAAAAGTGTTTCCACCTCTCGTTCATCAACGGATGCGCTTACCGTAGCAGTTGTATCTTGCGGAGTAACTTGAGGGTGGGGAGCCCCTTCTAATTCCCCACGGTATAGCCGTTGCTTACCGTAGCGGTTACCGCTTGCGGAACAACTTGAGGGTGGGGATCCCCTTCTAATTCCCCACGGTAATGTGGTCTATGATGGGTTGCAGCTACCGGCGAAGGAGTTTGGTTAACGAGTCCCAAACTGTTGTCGTGGTCGGGGTCCACCCCGAAATTACGGGAATAATGGGACCGACGAGGACCCGTGGTCGGGGTATGCAACAAAGGGTGGGTGTTCGAGGTAGCGGAGGAACATGATTGGCTAGACCTTATACCGGGCCTCACACCGAAGGATGTGTGGACGGGAAAGCTGCCCGGTTGGCACCAAGGTTAAGATCTCTTATGGGTAAAGCAACACACCTCTCGCAGAGTGTAAAGAATCGTGACTCGTCACTCCCCGTTCCGGGATTGAGGAACTGCGAACGCGGCCGGAAAGGAGCTCCATGAAGTTCTAGTAAACCGGTGAAGGCCGACGGACATAGCTCTTTGGAATAAAAGCAATCTATTGAAGAAATGTTTATAAAAACTTGCATTGGTATTAGACTTTCCGGTCTAATATCGTAGCTAGTGCATTAAACACCTCTTATCTATAATGAACTTGTTGAGTACGCTCGTACTCATACCACTCTTAAATCCCATGCTTAGATTGTCTGAACCATCTGGAGGAGGACAACGACAACCATGATGGAGCCGAGATCATCGGCTACGAGGAACCAGACCTCTCGAGAGGAGTGGAAGGCGTAGACTACATCATAGTCTACGGATCCGGAGAGGCTTCCGGAGGAGAACAAGCATAAGGATAGCAGGAGGAGTAGTAGTAGTCAAGCAGCGCGAACTCGTACTATTTAGCCGCTTGCTTAAATAAATGTTTTGTTTAATGAGACAATGGTATTGTAAGTTAAGATGGGTTCACCTCGAACCCGGGAGATATCCTCTTAGGACCCAAGAGGAGCTCCAAGACGACTTGTGTATATGTATTGTAATAATGTGTGAATGAGTTATGGACCTTGCTATGTTCTGTTGTACTACTCTGAGGGATGTGATATTTGCGGAATGGTACTTCGCGAATGTTATATCAACGATCGGCATACTACAACATGCAGTGGTATGCGGTGGTCACCACAGCTTGGTATCGGAGCAAAAGCTTTGACCTTAGGTTGGAACCTAGTAAATGGGACCAAACGTTAGGAGTCAAATAGGATTAGTAAAGAATTCTCTAAAAATATGGTGTATATTCAATTGAGAATACAACGATCATATCTTTTAGTGCGATAATTCTTTATTATCTCTATTATGATGCATTATTACTAATCTCATAACCTTTCTATTTCTACAGCCAACATGGCAAGTTCACGACCAGGGAGAAACGTGAAAGTTATGGATTCAACACTGAACGAGTACCAAGGAGGACCGGCGGATATCCTACGAGCCATGTTACTAGAATTTGGGTGCGATCCCCGCATTCCAAGTAAAGAAGTACATGTTTTATGATGGTCCGGTGTTGGCCAAGTGCGGAGTAGGACCGCGACTTCCCGAATCTTTGGGAATGAGCGTAGTCATGCCGACTGGGAAGCAAGGACAACCAATACAGCCTACCATATAGCTGTGATGAGAGCCATAACGTACATTCGGGAGCATAAGACAAAAGCGCTTATGGGTTCCGAATTCACCCACATTCCTCATACGGAGGAAGATAATGATCCCATGCCGAACCATTTCAAATATGCCAAAAGTAAACCCGCCGAAGCAGCCAAATATATGGATAACAGCCGTAACTTCATATCATTACTCTTTCAGCTTGAATAATCATCCGATAGGAGCTATTGATACGATGCTTGAGGAGTTCACCGAACCCAAGGAGGAGAGTAGGGGCAAAGAACCTATGGAGAATGTGGTACACACACCAGTTTATTCAGCTGGTGACTACATCAGTTTTGATCCACTTGCACGTGAGCTTACACCTGTTACACCTGGGAACTATCTAGGTAGTTCCTATGGGGGATACGAAGGAGGCGAGGAATCCGGAAACAATCAGCGTTCCGAGACTCCAATCGAGAATTCCAGGGGTTGGCGTTGGGGTAGTGATACTCGGAACCCATAGTACTACTGAGTATTATGATGGAGAGATGAACGACGATGCAACAACCCAGAACCAGAGCTACCCGAGTAATGAAGGAGTGGATGGAGGATATCCGACGCAGGTTGAGTCGGGTATGGGTTTTGGTAATCCTTATGGTGGGGCTACAGGAGAGTACACCCGATGGGTGGATTATGATGCACTCAACGATCAGTTCATGAACACTGATTTCTCCTTAGGATCATCATCAGACTCGGATTACAAGCCAACGGGGAGACCTTATGTTCCAGGGTCTATCAGGGGACGACACGTTCGACTCGGATGGAAGCCCGGAATGTACCGGGAGTGAAGACCGATTAGAAGACCACCAAGGGAGGCGTGGCTATAATACACAAGTACCACGTGTATTATAGTTTGTAACATTTGTATAAATTTGTACATATACTTTAATAAGTGAGTTTGCATACTCACATCGACTTGAGTTATGTAATAAGACCACTTATGTATGTAAATATATGGTATATGTTTGGTATGATTTGGATTTGCTTCTTGATTTCCATTGCGTGACTAGTTCTGTGCACAAGGTTGAGCTCAGAAAACTTGCGCATGGAGTAATTATGAGTATCATCTTGTGTTGCAGAACTAGGGGAATTATGTCGGGAACGTTAGGAAACGAGACTGAAGTGCAGCGCATGGAGCGCGAAGCAAAGGAGAAGGAAGAGGCTGAGGGTGCAGCCGAGAGATCGGTTTCCACCACCACCACCACCCATGACGCAGCAAAACTTTATCCAAGTACATGCAATCGGCGGAAGAGAGGCAGCGTGTAACACCGGAGCTGCGAACAAATTCCTTCGGGACCTGATGCAGCAGAATAGGGTGGAGAGACCTGAGAACCAGGGAGTCTCGTTAGCATACTTCCAGAACACCAAGCCGATATCTTTCGCATACGCGCCCGAGCCGATGGACGCGGAAGATTGGCTGATGGATACTGAGCGCAAGCTCAACACCGTTGGATGCAATGACCAAGAGAAGGTCCGATATGCTACCCATCCGCTATGTGGACCCGCCGCATCATGGTGGGACAACATTGTAGCCGTGTATCCGGCAGGAAAGGTATTTACCCGGGAGGAGTTTGCAAGGAAATTCAGGGAATCCAATGTCCCTGAAAGTATCGTGGAACTGAAGCGTCGAGAGTTCGAGAGTCTCGAGCAGAAGGATAAGGCAATCCTGACCTATGTCAGGGAGTTTTCCAAGCTGTCCCGGTATGCGGTTGAGGAAGTTAATACCGAGGACAAGAAGAAGAAGAGATTTCTGAGGGGGTTAAGTCCCCAGTTCAAGGTACAGCTGCGGATGATGAGAGCAACGGAATTCCAAGAGCCGGTGGATGCAGCCATCACTCTTGAAGATGACTTTAAACAACTGCAAGAAGAAAAGAGGAAGAAGGCCAAGTATGAGCCGAAGAGGTTTGTTAGTAACAAGCCTAACAACAGCTTGAGCTTCAAGCCAAGATACAACAACAACAACAGCAACTACTACGGTAGTAGGAGGAACCAAGCGTTTCAGACTGCAAATCAGATTGTCTGTCGCATTTGTGGATTCCGAGGTCATACCTCGAAAGATTGTAAGAAGCCAAAGATAATATGCTTTGGTTGTCACCAGGAGGGGCACATGCTGAAGGACTGCCCCAAGAGAAACACGGGAGGAGGTCAATCTGGAGGAGGAGGAAGTCGAGGAAACACCGGAGAGAGCTGGAAGAATAAGAAGCCCTTCGGCAAGCTGAACTGTACCGGTCCGGAGGAGGTGGTCAACTCGACCGAGGCGGTGATAGGTACGCTTCAGATACTCACTCATCCCGGCAAAGTACTTTTTGATACTCGGTGCAACTACATCATTCATTTCTCAACAATTCATCACCAAACATGGGATTAGTTGCACTAAGTTAGATACACCCATAACCATACTTTCTCGCGGGGGAACGATATTAGTAACCCATGCCAAAAAAAACAAGTCATTATGATCAATAAGTGCGCGTTTGACGCGGACCTGTTCATTTTACCGATGAAGGACATTGATGTCATTCTTGGTATGAACTCGGTTAGAAGCTAATGGAGCATTGATCGACTGTGTAAACAAGACGGTGTCTTTGAAAAGTCCCGATGGAAGTAGAATGATCTACCAAGGCGACAAACATACACAGATTGAAGTGGAGCTACAGCTGAATAGCATGAAGGAGGTAAAGTTAGAAGATATCCCTGTAGTAAAGGAATTCCAGGATGTGTTTCCTGCGGAATTACCTGGTATGCCACCAGATAGGGAGATAGAATTCACTATCGACCTAATTCCAGGAACAGCTCCAATTGCCAAAGCACCATATAAAATGGGGCCAAAGGAACTAAAGGAACTGAAGGAGCAATTGGATGACTTAGAACAAAAGGGATTCATTCAGAGAGTGTTTCACCATGGGGATCACCTCGTGATCTTCGTGGATAAAAGGGATGGAGGAAGAAGGATGTGCGGAGACTACGAAATCGAACAACGTCACAATCAAGAACAAGTATCCACTTCCCAGAATACAAGATCTATTTGATCGGGTTAGAGGAGCGGGAGTCTTTTCCAAGATTGATCTAAGATCCGGTTATCACCAGATAAAGATCAAGAAGGAAGACGTTCCGAAAACTGCCTTTGTCTCAAGATACGGACACCATGAATACCTTGTGGTACCTTTTGGATTAACCAATGCCCCCAGCAATATTCATGAATCTCATGAATAAGATCTTCATGCCATATCTTGACAAGTTTGTCATCGTATTCATCGATGATATCTTGATATATTCCAAAAACAAGGCAGAACATGCCGATCATTTGAGGTTAGTGTTGCAAACACTAAGGGAACATCAACTCTATGCCAAACTTAGTAAGTGTGAATTTTGGCTAGATCAAGTGGAATTTCTTGGTCATGTCATTAGCAAAGATGGAATCGCTGTCAACCCGAGTAAGGTAGCAGCAGGTTCTAGAATGGGAAGCACCCAAGACTGTCAAGGAAATCCGAGGATTCCTCGGAATGGCAGGATATTACCGGAGATTCATTGAAGGATTCTCCAAGATAGCAGGACCAATGACGAAGCTGTTAAGGAAGAACACACCATTCGTGTGGACAGAGGAGTGTGAGAAGAGTTTTCAAACTCGAAGGAGAAACTCACCACGGCACCGGTGTTAGCAGCTCTCGAAGTCGGCAAGGACTACACCGTGTACTGTGACGCATCCAAACATGGATTGGGTTGTGTACTCATGCAAGATCGGAAGGTGATATCTTATGGATCGAGACAACTCAGACCTCATGAAGTGAACTATCCAACACACGACTTGGAATTAGCAGCGGTCGTATTTGCACTTAAAACATGGAGACATTTTCTCTATGGAGCTAAGTGTGAGCTCTATACCGATCATAAAAGCCTCAAATATTTCTTCACTCAGAAGGAACTCAATATGAGGCGGAAAAGATGGCTAGAATTGATTAAGGATTATGATCCGACAATCAATTACACACCGAGGAAGGCTAATGTTGTAGCCAGATGCCCTGAGTAGGAAGAGTACTGGAGGAGTGGAACAAGAAATATCACCGGAGTTGAGGAAGGAAATAAGCCAAGCCCAAATACAACTTTGGGAGAAGGAAGCCCATGAAGGATTATCGGCGTTGCAAGTAGCCGATGAGTTGAATGTCAACCTGAAGAATGAGATAATGATGGGTCAGTTGGACGATCCCTTCATTGTAGAAGAGATGAGGAGAATAGATGAGGGAAGACCATCAGAATTTCACCGTGGAGAATCTGGATCTTTGTGGTTCCAGAAGAGGATTTGCGTTCCGGATATTGCTGAAATCAAGGAAGTAATACTCCGGGAAGCTCATCAAACACCATATTCCATACATCCGGGAAGTACAAAGATGTATATGGATCTAAAGGAACTATTCTGGTGGAATAACATGAAGAGGGAGATAGCACAATATGTTGCGGAATGCCATACACGCCGGGCGAGTGAAAGCTGAACATCAGAGTCCGGCAGGGAAATTACAACCTCTACCTATTCCAGAGTGGAAATGGGAGGAAATAGGGATGGATTTCATCACCGGACTACCCATGACTAATAAAAAGAAGGACATGATATGGGTAATCGTGGACCGGTTGACGAAAAGTGCACACTTCTTAGCAGTAAATCAGCAGGACAAAGGAGAGAAACTCATTGATCTTTACATCAAGGAGATCGTGAGTAAGCATGGAGTACCTAAGAAGATAGTATCGGATCGAGGATCCGTGTTCACATCAGCATTTTGGAAGCAACTCCACGAAGCTTTGGGATCCAAATTGGATTATAGTACCGCTTATCATCCACAAACAGGTGGACAAACTGAGAGAACCAATCAAATCTTAGAAGATATGCTTAGGGCATGTGCCCTAGACTTCGGAGGATCATGGGAGGAGCATCTACCTTTAGCAGAGTTTTCATACAACAATAGTTATCAAAGCAGCATCAAGATGGCACCATTTGAAGCTCTCTATGGAAGGAAGTGTAGATCACCGATATGTTGGTATGAAGCCGGAGCAAGCAAAGAGTTCAACCCCGATTATGTCAAGGAAAAACAACAAATCATTGACATTATCAGAGACAGGCTCAAGATAGCCCAAAGTCGGCAAAAGAGTTATGCCGATCAAAAGAGAAGGACATGGGAGCCACATGTTGGAGACATGGTATATCTTAAGGTAAGCCCGATGAAAGGACTCCAGAGATTTGGAGTTAAAGGGAAACTCAGTCCTAGATTTATAGGACCTTTCAAGATACTGAGTCAGAATCGAGGTTTAGCCTTTGAGTTGGAACTACCGGGAAGGTTAGCACAAGTTCATAATGTATTCCATGTGTCGCAACTCCGAAAGTGTTTGAAGACCCCAGATGAACCAATATCACATGATGAGCTGGAATTACAACCAGACTTAACATATATCGAGAAGCCAGCCAAGATTCTTGAGGAGAGCTGGAAACAACTCAGGAATAAGGCGATCAAGTATTGCAAGATACAATGGAAACACCACCCCGAGAGGGAAGCCACCTGGGAAAAAGAGGAAGACCTGAGGAAAACATACCCCGAGCTCGTTCAGGTACTACAACCACAACTTCGGGACGAAGTTTTCTTTAAGGGGGAAAGGCTGTAATATCCCAGGTTTAGAGACGATCGAGGGGTAGATTTTAGAAAGGGATGTGCATTTCATAGTAAATTCTGGGGAAATTTCGCGCTTTTTAACAAAAACTGCATCGAAGAGGGACAAGTTTCTCTCTCGACACCTTACGGGGTTAGGGTTTCGAGAGTGCGACGAGACTTGCTTCTCACTTCACTAGTTTAAGGTTTTGAGAAGAGAGGGGAGAGTTCACATGATTGAATTCTAAAGTTATGACATGATTGAATTCAAACCAAGGTTGAATTTGAATTTCAAATTCAAACATTAAATAATTACTTCAATACTTCAATTGAGGAAATTCATTAAGTAAATGATCAATAATAAATAAGATGAACAATTATATTAAAGTAAAGCTCATTAGAGAAAACTTTGAGCTTTATTGAATAACACACAAGATACATTGTCTTTACATTATTCATAAAGGAAATAAATGAATTACAACACATTACATAAATGGGCAGAATAAAAGAAAGAAAAATCAAGAAAAATTACAATTTAATGATCCTAGACTAAATACTACAAGATCATCTTCATTTGATCTTGAATGTGATGAACTCCAAGTCCATTTTGATCCATTCTTGATCCCTGCACAAAATCACAGAAAAGAAGAACAAATTATGCCAAGTGGCAAAGCCACTTGCGCATTAGAAAAGAAGTTAAAATGGTGGATAATATCACAGCCTCTGCCGAGCTGATCCACACCGAGCCAGATTCACATGATCCGGTTCACACACACACACAAGCAGCACACACAAGCAGGTGTGCATGCTCACCACCAAGCCACCGCTTGTGCATGTGGCACAACACACACACAAGCATCAGTGAGTCACCCAAAGTAACCAGGCCAAGCTGTCGACCAGGGAGAGCCTAGGAGCACCATATAAAAGCTTTTCGAAGCCAAACCCTAGTCATTTGCTCATCCATCGACGAGCAGCTGTGGTAAGTTATCAAGAACAGACCAAGAACACCAAGAACGAGTGAACAGCCTAGAGCTGTCTCATCTTTTCACAATCACCAGAAATTAAACCAAGACTTCGAGGCTTGCTAGGAGGAGCAGGGCAAGCAAAAGACCACCGAAGCAAAACCTCTACACCAACACTCATTTTCTAGGAGCCGGAGTGAGGTATACCACACAAAAGCCCGAGCAAGATCATATCTTGCTCATAAATAAGCATATCATGCATCACGAAGCACAGGAGGGTAGAATACCCGAGTGTGTATCATCATCTGGCTAGCAAGCCATGTGGTGCAAGCATAGATGGGTAAGATCACTAGGTAAACATCCTATGGGAACAATAGTTATGCAAATCCATGCATAACTAGAGAAATCCAGCCAAGAATGAAACCATAGCTAACCTAATCCACACACTTAGCACCTACAGACTAGCTAAGGCCATCGGACATTAGACAAATCATTGTCTATTTGATTTCAACATCAAAAGCTACTGGAAATCCAATAAATGAATCACCGGACAACATTTGGTAAGCAACAAGCAAGCCATCGGATAGGGGAGCCATCCCAGGGCAGCACTTGTATACTGCCAGGGTCACCTCAACCCTTAACCAATTCCAGCAAAGAAACCATGCACAGATATCATCACCCAGTAGGGTTCAAAAGGAGGGTTAGGGTACACAACCAGGTGTTGGCATCCATCTAACCCTACCAAATCCATTGAGATGATCATCACTGAATCTCAGTTCACATCATTTATCCATCTAATCAAGCAAGGATAAACGAGATAAATGAAACAGACAAGCAATTGATGCACCGAGTCTTGCCAATAATCAAATGGATCATAACGAGGCATCAATTGATGCTTAAGCAAGCATCGGCACACACCGAGGCCAGGCCCGTGTGATACACAAGAGGGCAACGAGTGAGGCACGGACACCAAAGGGCAGTTGTTTCAAGCAACCGGTGATCACATGATCACCGGAAGCTTGCTAGAGCATGCTACCGCATGCTAGAACTTATTCCAAGTAATTAACACATGAACGAGATAATTAAATAACTCGAACAATTGCCTCACGGATAAGAGCATCAGGCTTTACAATTGTATCCGAAGCACATCAAAGGCTTGATGAACCAAAGGATCACAATATACAAGAACAGCGACATGTAACTCCATCACTAAATCACACTGCTAAGCCAGCAGTACAGCTCAATGGAGCATAATAATGTATATGAACTAAAGAAACTAGCTCAAAGGCACTGGCACTTGTTAAATATACAATAATTACCACCACAACCAAGCCAGGGACAAGATTAAGCACAGCAGTAAGCCAAGCACAGCAAGTAAGCCAAGCACGAGCAATAAGCTAAGCACAGCTAGGATCCATGGCAACAGCAAGCAAAGCAATGAGAGCACATAGGTATAGAAGCAACGAAGACAATCATGGGATGCCGGAGCATCCGAGAGGGAGGTGAAGAGGTAGAACGGATAGCGGAGGAGAAGGAGAAGCACATACCGGGGAGGAGGTGGTCGACATGACCACGGCGGCCACGGCGGCGCACGCCGGTGCACACGGCGGCACCAGTGCCCGGCCAAGCCAAGCCACGGCGACCACCACGGCACCCCGAGCGCGCAGCACCACGCGCCCCGGGGAGCGTCGGGAGGAAGGTCCACGGCTTCTCCAACGCGCGGTGGCGGCGGACGCCAAAGGTCGGCGCACAGGGGAGTCGATGGCGAGCGAACGAGGACGCAAGCGTCAGATCGACGCGGACCACCATGTCCGCGGTCGAGAGGCGGTCCGGATCCACACCATCTCGTCGCCGGCGATGGCCGGAGGCGGCCGGATTAAAACGGCGACGGCGGAGGCGATTTCGGCGTCGCGGAGAGCCGAGAGGGGGATTAGGGTTAGGACTCGGCCGAGTAGACGACGCGACCGGGTCGGTTGGACCGAGCCCGTGGGCTGGTCCAACCTAACCAGCTCGGTCTCCTGACAAGTGGGGCCGAGGGGTATTTTGGGCATTTTCCAAAATACCCATTTAAACAAGAATTTCCAAGAATTTTCTAAAATA
Organism: Lolium rigidum; assembly: GCF_022539505.1. Classification (NCBI taxonomy): domain Eukaryota; kingdom Viridiplantae; phylum Streptophyta; class Magnoliopsida; order Poales; family Poaceae; genus Lolium; species Lolium rigidum. The sequence continues at coordinate 357,521,697 of NC_061508.1, forward strand.
AAATATAACTCCAAAAAAATAAATAAAAATATGAAAATGTATCAGCATAAAATTCTCTACCTAAATAAAATATCAAAGAGAATTTTTGAAGACAATTAAGAATGAGTCTTAATTTGAGGATTTAAATAATCATTTAAATCACACATATATTTTTCAATAATAAAAATAAGTCCATTAATACCTTTAGACTTCAAAACACCTTGACAACATTTCAAGGTTGGATTTACCCTAAATCAAGTATCCCTAAGATGTTCTTAGTATCTAACCTCTCATAAAATAGCAAACGACATCGGAAAGGGGGGAAACAAACCCTAAAACTGGAATCATGCATTATTGCTTCTTTAACCATTGCCCTTATCGGACAATGATGCTATTTTTCAGAACAAGAGGACAAGGGTCAGTCCATACCTTCCAACCGCAGAACTTTGCGTTGTTCGTGCAAGTTCATCACTTGCTCATGTCATTTGAATATCTTTATCAAATTACTTGCAAAGTACTATGGTTATCACTATTGCATAAAAACCAAAACCACTACTTTCATAACTATGAATATGACTATGTGGTGGGCAATGGAACCATGGATTGTGTTGATATGGTGGAGGTTCCATTGCAAGGGTTATTATCCATCTAGGATTAAACAACAAATGTCGCCGATGATTCTTGTGCCGTAATACCCGTGTTAACCATAAGATCCGGAGTGGGACGGAGTAGTCAAAAGTGTTTCCACCTCTCGTTCATCAACGGATGCGCTTACCGTAGCGGCTTGTATCTTGCGGAGTAACTTGAGGGTGGGGAGCCCCTTCTAATTCCCCACGGTATAGCTGTTGCTTACCGTAGCGGTTACTTGCTTGCGGAACAACTTGAGGGTGGGGATCCCCTTCTAATTCCCCACGGTAATGTGGTCTATGATGGGTTGCGGCTACCGGCGAAGGAGTTTGGTTAACGAGTCCCAAACTGTTGTCGTGGTCGGGGTCCACCCTGAAATTACGGGAATAATGGGACCGACGAGGACCCAGGGTCGGGGTATGCAACAAAGGGTGGGTGTTCGAGGTAGCGGAGGAACATGATTGGCTAGACCTTATACCGGGCCTCACACCGAAGGATGTGTGGACGGGAAAGCTGCCCGGTTGGCACCAAGGTTAAGATCTCTTATGGGTAAAGCAACACACCTCTGCAGAGTGTAAAGAACTGTGACCTGTCACTCCCTGTTCCGGGATTGAGGAACTGCGAACGCGGCCGGAAAGGAGCTCCATGAAGTTCTAGTAAACCGGTGAAGGCTGACGGACATAGCTCTTTGGAATAAAAGCAATCTATTGAAGAAATGTTTATAAAAACTTGCATTGGTATTAGACTTTACTGGTCTAATATCGTAGCTAGTGCATTAAACACCTCTTATCTATAATGAACTTGTTGAGTACGCTCGTACTCATACCACTCTTAAATCCCATGCTTAGATTGTCCGAACCATCCTGGAGGAGGACAACGACAACCATGATGGAGCCGAGATCATCGGCTACGAGGAACCAGACCTCTCAGGAGGAGTGGAAGGCGTAGACTACATCATAGTCTACGGATCCGGAGAGGCTTCCGGAGGAGAACAAGCATAAGGATAGCAGGAGGAGTAGTAGTAGTCAAGCAGCGCGAACTCGTACTATTTAGCTGCTTGCTTAAATAAATGTTTTGTTTAATGAGACAATGGTATTGTAAGTTAAGATGGGTTCACCTCGAACCCGGGAGATATCCTCTTAGGACCCAAGAGGAGCTCCAAGACGACTTGTGTATATGTATTGTAATAATGTGTGAATGAGTTATGGACCTTGCTATGTTCTGTTGTACTACTCTGAGGGATGTGATATTTGCGGAATGGTACTTCGCGAATGTTATATCAACGACTGGCATACTACAACATGCAGTGGTATGCAGGGTCACCACACAATTGAGTCCGGCACACCGTCTTGGAGAGCGATATGCGAGGTATGTTGCCAAAGCAAGGTAAACTCATGAAGGTTTTGGACCGAAAGGCCCGCGGAAATGTCAAGATGGAGAATCCAAGCATCATTAATGATAGACTTTCGCACGTTCCAAGTCTTCTTCTTAGAAATAGCATAGATGGAAGGCGCAATGCATTTGGGGCATAGGCCATCAGCCCACGGATCATCCCAGAAGCTAGCCTTATTTCCATCACCAATGGTGACTTTGGTCAAAGAGCAAAAAAGCTCCAAGTCCTCCTTGTTGCAGGGGTTCTCCATTCCAACCCAAGGCTTATCCGGTGAAGTCCAAGCAAGCCATGGCCAACGAAGGCGAAGGGCCCTCGCAAACTTCTCCATATTAAGGATACCCAAACCGCCAAGATAGGTAGGGCGGCAAACCGCGGTCCAGTTGACTTTACACTTTCCACCGGTGGCATTTTCATTGCCCGCCCAAAAGAAGCTCCGGATTAGCTTAATGATAGCTTGAAGGGGCTCCACGGGGACCTCTATGGCCGTGAGAGGGTAGATGGCTTGCGAGGAGAGAACCGATTTGACAAGCGCCATCCTCCCGGCAATGTTGAAATATCTTCCATGGAGAGGCGCGAGGCGCGCCGCCGCTTTGTCTTCGATGTATTGGAAGTGCGATCTTTTGAGGCGCTTCACCGCAAGAGGGAGACCAAGGTATTTCATTGGAAAGGTAGTGACGGTAGCCGGGAGATCTTGAAGGACATGCACAAGGTCCACCTCATTGCACCGGATAGGTGCAACAAGGCTCTTCTCAAAGTTGGTGAAGAGGCCGGTAACATTGCCAAAGTTATTCAAAATATGCGCAAGGTTGGAAACCTCCGCAAGGTTGGGGGCCAAGAAAATGGCCGCATCGTCGGCGTAAAGAGATGTGCGAAACCTAGCCCCTCTTCCGGGGAGACGGCTTAGGAAGCCGCGGTCGGTGGCCACTTGGAGAAAAACCACAAAAAACAAAATCAAAAAACAAAAAACAAAAACCCACAGAAAATAATCTAACCAGCAAAAAATAAAAGAAAAACGAGAAAAACGAAAGCAGAGAAAGATGAGAAAGATGGGCCGCGGCCCGCTTGCTTTTCCACACTGGCGGGGGTTAATCTGCCCCGCTAATGAGCGGGAAATAAGATTTACGAAAATTCACTAATATGGTCTTTTCCCATTTCTTCCGTAGCCCAACTAAATAACCAGCATTAGTAAGCCCATAGGATGCTGGCCCAGGGTTTAAACTGATCCTAGCCACGCCTCAATATGGCGACCAGGACACTAACAACCGGTTATTTCTCAACCATAACCATCCTCGTGCAGGAAAAATTTCTCCGTCCCCATCCCACGATTTGTCATGGGGCCAGTTCTTTTACCATCCCATTCCCATCAGGTAAACAAATAACCATCGGTTAACCATCCCTACTTTAGCTAGTAACTATGAGCCCAAAATAAAATGATAACATGGTACGATGATGGGGATTTTACGAAGGAGAGGCGAGCGTTTAAGAGTTGAGATTTTGGGGCTACGGTTGGGGACGGGAGGGGAAATGTGAGCACAGTAAGATTAGGGTTTTTTGATAGAGTAATGCTATAGTTACGGGATGATTCGTACGCACAAAATTCTACGGACTGATGTGCAATCGCGAATTGGCTAAGGAAATTTCATCAAAGCAACTAGTGCATGCAAATTCCAATCACACGCCTCCACTTTTGCTCGTAAGAAAGTTTCCGTAACCCTAGCCCGTAAGTATAGGATTATTGTTTCTGGTATCAATATATACCTATTTTGTACCCTAGTGCCACATGTCATGTGCCTAATGAAGATTTCACGGTTATCGGGTATGAATAGTGGTAACACAGCCCCATCTCCACCTTACCTAATGGGGAGAGTTTGTCTCCAATAAGACCCCCACGGGGATGAAGTACTAACGAAAACCGCCACCTAATAAGTGAATTAATCACCGGGATCGGCGAATGGGGCCCATTGCCAAATTAAGCCACTTCCGAACAGAAGTCACGAGCCGGGATTCAGAAGGCCAGTTGGATCGTTCCTGATTCATTCATTCTTGTTCGTCTTCTCATCTCCTCTTCCAAGCGTACAATGGCACAGCAGCAAAAATAGGCGACGTCGACGCGCAGGGGCGGAGCCAGGATTTAGGTATAGGGGGGGCGAGACACCAAGGGAGTAAAAATATTGTAGCCGGGCAAGCTACCGGAGAATTGTTTTTCTCAAATAAACATCTAATTCGCCTTTTTTTGGACACATCACAGATATATACTCTTAATGAGTATTAACAATGTGTAGATAATTTATCATCAAAGTTGACATATAAATTATAGTTGAAAATTGCTGAATTTTCTGCTAGCCCATCTAACAGCCCTGAACGGCAACTGGTAGCATTTCTTCTAGGCTTGTTCTCCCAGACTTGATAGTTAGATATACATGCACTGAATAATAAGTAATCAATTAAGTGCATACAAGTACGGAAGTACCAGCCTACCTTTGGATTGCAGTGTTTGATGAAGTACGAAACAATTAGAGAGATCAACATACACTTCAACAGGGGCTCCTTCAATAGAGCAGGTTAGCACTACGGCATCGGGAGACTCCATGTCCTGGTTTCCTAGCAGCTGATGATTGATGTAGTTTCGAGCGGCAGCGGTCGGCAGTCGGTAGCCGCCGCCCGCCGTCAGGTGCCCTAGAAAATGGATCTCAAGCGATAAAAAGAGTATCTACGGGGAGGAGACCACCAGTTAGATGCTAGCTCACCGCTTGGCTACCGGAAGTTAAGAAAAAAGATTGTGCAAGATGGCCTGATTCCTGAACTAGGCTGTGTTAGCTGGGCTTCGCTTTCTACATAGCTAGGCCTGGGCTTTAAGTTCTAATAGAGTAATTATCTACGTCAACTAGTCTGATTACCAATACGTATACATACTGCAGATAATTAGGGGGGGCCGATCGTTAGGGGGGGGGGGGGTCTAGCCCCTGCTCGCCCCCCTGTCTCCGCCCCTGTCGACGCGCAAGGGCGAGGACCGACGTTCTGCTTCAGCCTTCAGCTTGTAGATCCGAACGGTGAGTGTTGGCGCCCGCTCGCTTCCTTGCGAAGATGTCTCCGCAGCTCAGCTGAAGTTGTGGTCCTTTAGGCTTTAGGGTTGAATTTAAACTACTGATGTCAAAAGGTTTGAACAACTATACTTTCCACTTATTGAGCTGGAATCTTCAAGTATTTTAGCAGTTAAACCATTTGATTGAATATAGAATTTTATTTGTGACCCATATTCTCTAGTGAGCCACTTACATATTAATTTTCGTGCTTCCAAACTATTATATGGTTCTAAATTTAGTACTTATGTGCTAGGAGCTAGTTTGCACTTATGTGCTAGGAGCTAAACAAATAGTCATCATGAAGCTCCTTCCCTAACTAGAAAACTTTCAAATGTTTTATATAGCTCTCTAACGATGATTCAGATTTACGGTTCGTCTATAGTTGCACCTTTATTACAAGAGATTAAAAAGTAGACCCCACGTGTTACTCTGTTTCATGCGTACGTTACATCCAAATTAAGTTTAAAATAGGTGGCTATGCTTATTAGGGGCGATAATTTCTAGTCGCTAGCTACAACGAAGCTAGAGTGGTGTTTTGGCACATTTTTTAGTTTTTAAATAAAATGAAAGAAAAATTTGTACGTACATCTTCATGTGCTACACTACTCTCACAAAGTCGATTCATGAAAAATTGACTTATCATGTGTAAAAAATAAAAAATTCAATGCTAAACATGAGGAAGAGGATGACATCCTAGATGGTCAGCTTCTCTCGGCTATTATTGGTAATATTTCAGAAGTCGATTTAGAACACGTGGAGCTTAGTTCTGATCTACAAGCTTCTGAACGTGGTTCTCGATCGTCGGCTGGAAAGAAATCTCGTAGATATAGCAAGAATACTAAATCTAAAATAGTTTCTCGATGAATGGCATGTTTCGGAATAGCAGAGGTCTTGGTGACTTGGCTAAACATTCCCACATTGCCGATGGTTGTAGAGATTATGATTTAGATTTCATTGCTATATCGGAGACGGGTAAGCGAAATTTCACACAAAGTTTTCTCGACCGACTATCAGGCGGGATTAACTTTCAGTGGTTTTCTCGCCCGCCTCGTGGTAGGTCCGGTGGCATTTTACTTGGCGTCCGTATAGACACCATGACTGTCTTAGCTAGTTCTGATGGAGAGTATCACATTAAGCTCGACATTCAGAATAAAGCAGACGGTTTCATGTGGAGTCTGATTGCTGTGTATGGTGCCGCCCAGGATGCTTTTAAGGCTGACTTGTTACGTGAGTTGGTAAATCTTATAAAAGATAATCCTTATCCGATTTTAATCGGAGGCGATTTTAATTTGTTGAGATTTCCTCACGAGAAAAGTAAAGGCCGTTTCGATGGACATTGGCCTTTCTTGTTCAATGCTGTCATTGATAGCCTTGATTTAAGAGAGGTGTTTATGTCCGGTCGACAGTTTATTTGGGCCAACAGCTTGCCTGAACCCACATACGAGAAACTAGATCGCGTGTTGATGGATACCGAATGGGAAAATAAATACCCTATGGTGTCAGTCCGTGCACTAGAACGTATTGAAAAACTGTCTGACCATGCTCCCATCATCCTAACTACTGGGAATCCCCGTCCTGTTTGTAAACGGCCGTTCAAATTTGAACTTGGCTGGCTACATCAAGAGGGATTTCATGATATGGTTAAGAAGGTTTGGGAGAGACCGGTCGGGGGCAGCACTCCAATTTTGAGATGGAATAATAAGATGCGGACGATGCGCAAACATCTCTCTGGTTGGGCTGCCCATACGGCCGGTATCCTTAAAAAGAGAAGGCTCGCTTATCAAATGTAATTGATGAGCTTGAGGCTGTTGCGGAGGTTAGACCGTTGTCTACGCAAGAGATTGAACTTAAAAATCAATCAAATGCGCAGATGGCGAGTCTTCTTCGCGAGGAGGAACTCAAATGGTATCAACGTTCCAAAGCTCAATTCATATTGGAAGGAGATTCAAACACGCGATATTTCCATGGCTTAGCCAATGGGAGACATCGGAAAAAAACGTATTCATTCTCTTTTTCAAGATGAAGGGTTGATTGAAAGCCATGAGCAACTCAAATCTTACATTACTAATTATTATAAAGGTCTGTTTGGTCCTCCGGAGGAAAGCACCTTCTCTCTTAATGAGGACTTAACGGACGATATACCCCAAGTTTCTATGGAAGAAAATGGTCTACTAACCGCACCTTATACTGAGGAAGAGGTTCGGAAGGCAATTTTCCAAATGGAATGCAACAAAGCACCGGGTCTCGTTGGTTTTCCGGCGGAGTTTTATCAAACTTTACGGGATACGATTAAATCGGACCTTCTAGATTTGTTCGATGACCTACACATTGGACAACTAGAATTATTTCGTCTAAATTTTGGTGAAGTAATCTTGTTACCGAAAGTTAATGAGGCAGAAAGGATTCAACAATATAGACCTATTTGCCTCTTAAATGTAAGTTTCAAGATTTTCACGAAAGTGGCCACCATTAGACTTAATACGGTTGCGGATCATGTTGTCCAGCCATCACAGACAACCTTTATGCAAGGAAGGAACATCCTTGATGGAGTGGCGGTCTTGCATGAGACGGTACATGAGATGCATTCTAAGAAATTACATGGGGTTATTTTAAAACTAGATTTTGAAAAGGCGTATGATAAAGTTAAGTGGTCTTTCCTACGGCGGACACTCGGGATGAAAGGTTTTCTCCAGAGTGGCGCGCTCTAATAAATGATTTTGTGTATGGAGGTAGTGTCGCAATCCGGGTTAATGATGACACCGGCCACTATTTCCAAACACGAAAAGGGTTACGCCAAGGGGATCCGTTATCACCGATGTTGTTTAACATTGTAGCGGATATGCTGGCTATACTCATAGAGCGGGCCAAGGCTGATGGCCAGATTGAAGGAGTGATTCCACATCTGGTTGATGGTGGTTTATCTATACTTCAATATGCCGACGATACAATTCTGTTTATGGATCATGATCTTGAAAAAGCTCAAAATCTGAAATTAATTTTGGCGGCTTTTGAGCAGTTGTCAGGATTGAAAATCAATTTCCATAAAAGCGAATTGTTCTGTTTCGGTGATGCCCAAAACGATACGGCTATGTATACAGAGTTGTTTGGGTGCGGGCAAGGCCAATTTCCTATTCGTTATTTGGGTATTCCGATTCATTATCGGAGACTTACAATCGCGGAATGGAAATTAGTGGAAGAAAGATTACAAAAACGCCTTAGTAGTTGGAAGGGTAAATTGTTGTCCCTGGGAGGAAGATTGGTACTCATTAATTCGGTACTCACAAATATGGTACTGTATATGTTATCATTCTTCATCCTACCGAAAGGAATTCTGCATAAACTCGATTACTATCGATCCAGATTCTTTTGGCAAGGGGACAGCGAGAAAAAAAATATCGACTGGTTAAGTGGAGTATAGTTTGTAGTCCCAAAGATCAAGGAGGGCTTGGAGTTCATGACCTGGAGGTCAAGAATTCAGCTCTTCTGGGTAAATGGCTGTTTAAGATACTTACTGAGGATGGGACTTGGCAAACTATTCTTCGGAGAAAGTATATCGGTTCGAAGACATTATCCCAAGTGATTTGGAAACCTGGGGATTCTCACTTCTGGGCTGGTCTTATGGCGACAAAAAATGTATTCTTTCGCCATGGTACTTTCTCAATCAGGAATGGAGCACAGATACGGTTACGGGAAGATGCTTGGCTAGACAATGCACCCTTAAGTGAACAGTATCCTGCTCTGTATAGGATTGCTCGTCGCCAAGGTGATACCATTGCTACTGTAATGGCTACCTCACCTCCGAATGTGACGTTCAGACGGGTTTTACTTGGACAAAGACTTGTGGCATGGAATACCCTAATTCAACGGCTCGGAGATATTCATTTATCACCTGAACCAGACGAATTTAGATGGAACCTTCATGTAGATGGTACCTTTTCCGTAAAATCTTTCTACAATGCGATCCTTCTTTCGACTTACCGGTTGACAACAATAAGAAGATTTGGAAGATGAAGATACCATTAAAAATTAAAATTTTTGGATGGTATCTTCGTCGTGGGGTTATTCTCACCAAAGACAATCTTGTTAAGCGGAATTGGCATGGAAGTACACGGTGTGTTTTTTGTCATCATGACGAAACAATCAAACACTTATTCTTCCAGAGTGCCGGTTCGCGAGATCTATATGGTCTGTCATCCAAGTAGCGTCTACCTTGTATCCTCCGACTAGTGTCGCCAATGTCTTTGGCAATTGGCTTCATGGTATAGATTCAAGGTTTAAGTTGCTTCTTAGGGTAGGGGCGCTAGCGAGTTATCCGGGCGCTTTGGCTATGTAGAAATGACAAGATCTTTAATGACAAAAATTGTTCTTTGTTGCAGGTCATCTACAGATGTACAAGTATTCTCCGTTCATGGTTACCTCTACAACGAGTGGAGAACCGACAGCTATTTACGGAGGTCCGTACACGGTTGGAGGCTACGGCGAGGGATACTTTTTCCCTACATGGGTGGCAGCATAGTCTACGGATAGATGCCCCACCTACACTTTAGGCGTTATATGATTCATCGTTCCGATATGTATCTCGCCTAGTTTTTATTATTTATCCTTTTGGACTTGAGACAACAAAACGGCTATGTGCATCCTGGTTATGCAGAGGCTGGATGTAATTGCTTATTAAAGTAATAAAGCATCCTTTATCGAAAAAAAAACATAAGTCTTTTCAGAAGATTTTTTTTTTCTCTTTTTTGCATAAACCACACAAAATATTGGTTCCTCATGAAATTTGACGAACCCACATATACTATGGAGATGTATATGTAGATTTTTTTGTCAGAATTTTTCGATATTTTAAAATATGTATTTTTTAGAGGGAGCATATGCACCAAAGAGTCTATTTGAATTTCCAGGCTATAGTTCTCTATAGCCCAGCTAACTCATTTAGCGTTTTCCTATGAAACAATAAAACTCCTTGAAAATTAGGCATTAAACATTCATATCATCTATAAATATGGCGTAAATTTCAATATACAAACTTGTACTCAAAAAGCATGATGTCATATCTGCATAACCTAGCTTACAAATTTCCTTGTGACTGAACACGAACGATTTGTTAGTACGTGACCGTAGACTAATCAATCATTCATGATTAACAATACATGAACAATAGGAGGAACGTCACCAGATAGACAAACGCAAAGATTCCCGAGAACGCCGGCGCCTCGGGTGTAGCATCTTCGTCATCGTCCGTGTCCGTGGCGTCACTCTCCTCCTCCTCCTCCTCCTTCTCCATCTCCGGAGGAGGCCGACAATACACGGTACCCTGAAATTGGACGACAATGGGGTCGCCGTCCGCGTCTGAGTCGGTGTCGGAGTCTGTGTCGCAGTCGGAGTCCGTGTAGTCGTCGGCGTCGGCGTCGGAGTCGTGTCTCTCCTGCGTCACGTAAAGGGCAAACTCGGACTCCTGGATCAGAAACACCCGGGGCTCCAGCTCCACTCGGGGCCTCTCCGTCGAGAGCGTCGCGAGAAGGATGTCCGTCTCGCCCATCCTGGCGTACGCGTACACGGAGCCCTGGCCGATGGCGCTCGCCGGGTCGACGAGGGAGACATGGGTGACATTCGGGAGCGTGACGGTGCAGGAGGGTAACCACTTCCCATGGCCGGGCTCGAGGTGCTCGGTCCAGCGCCACCAGCGGTATCCCTTCTTCTGCTGCACGGCCATTCTTGCTTGTTTAAAATCTTCAAGCACGCAGTTGTTTATTCTGCTCCTCGTGAACGAGCGAGATCCGGGAGCAATTAATTGCGTTGGTGCACCAACAGTTTAGTGCTTCCTCTACTTATATTGATCCGAGACTTGCCGATTCCGACTGATTTACCGTGATCAAACCAAACGGGTTCAAGCCGTCCTTGAAACATGCATGCCGATTAGGAATCGGACCTGGATACTTTTTCCCCAATTAATTGCTTAAACGCGCGCGTGCGCTCCTCTCATGCTCGCGCAGGCGCAGCTATCGGAAGGCGCGCGCAATGCACTGTTTCATTCACACGCACGTACGATTCCTTTATTTCCTGTAGTTTTTCTCCAATTCTTGCTCCTTTGTTTTATGCTCATGTGAGATGCATATATACAACACTAAATTGTATATAGGTGGCAAAATTAAAAGGTACCGACTATCAAAAATCACACTGGTTCTAAATTTTGGAATCTTTGAAGAAGGCCCCTCATCAAGTCTAAAGAAGAAGAACAACGGTAAGAACGAAGATGTAGTTCGCCCAGCGGACATCTCTTCTAAAGAAAACTGGTTGACCATTTTTTTACGAAAAATCTACTGATCTATTAATAATCATCAACATCAGTATAAAGATGTCTAAAAGTAATAAAAATTAGCGACGACTACAAACACTACCGCTTGTTGTAGGAGAGTTTGTTGTAGTATACAGGCGGGAAGTCGTCGTGCTAAGGCCCCAAAGGATCAGCGCACCAGAGCAGCAACCATCGCGAATGATGGTAACCGTATATCACAACAGACTAACCTGAAACCACACAATCAAACACGAAAGACGGCCGGATCATGGAAGATTAGCCAGACACAACTTCACCCGTCCTCCGCTGGCGCTAGATGCACAACCGGAGCGAGGATAGGACGGGAGGACCTTATTCTAACTTCATGAAGTAGCCACCACCTCACCGTCCCGAAAAAGACACTGAAAACAAAATAACGAAGAACTGAAACTTTCCCGCCGGCGAGAGGCCGCGGTCCGCCACACCTCCAAGGGCCCAAGGCCAGCAAAGGTGGAGCGAACCGGCAGCGTCACCGGCAAGAGGGACGAAACCCTAGATGGATTTTAGAGCCGCCTCCCGACCGCTTTGATGTCTTCCTGTTTACCCGTAGAAAACTTGTTCACCTTGGGAAGCAGAGGTGAGAGCCACAGTACACTAGTAGAAAACATGCCTTTGGTCAGGCACCTTTGGTCCCGGCCGTATCCTGGGCCGGGACCCAAGGCCTGGCCTCGTCGTCCTCTAAACGCTACAGCGTACGACACCTATAGGTCCCGGCTCGTTAGGACGCAAACGTCCTGGCTCGTATCCCAAACCGGGACTAAAGGGTTTTGCGGCACGAGGCACCTGCGGTACCCCTTTAGTTCCGGCGCGTATCCCCAACCGGGACTTAAAGTCAAACGCTTCGTTTCCTGCGGAAGCCGATCGCGCGTCGCCATTACTAGCCGGCGTCGAAATCGAGCGTCACACGGAAATTGAGCCACCAGTGCCAGCGCGGCCAGCCACGGGAATTGATCACCGGTGGCTGTTCATCTTCCTCTTCCATTGCTTTATATGCTCCACCATTCTTCACCATTTCCACACACTCTCTCCATCCTCCTCTCCTCCACTATTTGCAAAAGCTCTCTCCTTCTTCATCGATGGAGCACCTCTCGCGTGACCCGGCTCCTCGGACTCGGGTGTACCACCTCATGGCCGAAGGTATGGCGTTCAAGGTCACGGTCGCGCTCCGTGCAAGAAGGGTGGAGAAGTGGATCCGCAGCGTGAAGAGGGACTTTCTCGACGCCGCAACGACCAAGTGCGTCGGCTTGGACTGCGAGTTCACCGACCCTCGCTTGGCCGGTGACCAGCGCGCCGCCGTCCTTCAAATATCGGTGGCGTCCGAGACATTGGTGTTCCATATTATTTATGCCGATGAAGTGCCACAAGTGCTCAAGGAAATCTTGTAGGAAAGGAACATCAAATTCTGCGGCACTGCTATCGGCAATGATGTGAAAATGCTGCATCACTACGGCTTTCATATCACTTCTGCGTACAACCTCCAGAAGGTAGTCCCGAACCCCACCGACAAGTCCATTCCGAGTCTATATAATTTGGCAAACTATACCGTTGGGACAAACCTTGAGAAGAAGAAGAAGTACAACAAGAAGAAGATGGATGTCGCCGCGCAAGAAAAATAAGATGAGCTCATTTTTGGATGGGCCAATTTTTCATTGAGCTACGAGAAAGTGCACTATGCAGCTCTAGCCGCTCGCCTGGGCTTCGAGATTGCTAGGAGGCATTGGATGGTAGCTATAATAGCCATGTTGATTGTCTCAATATTTAGAGATGATGAGTACTGCTGGTCTTCTATATTTGTATGAACTATGAATCGTTTCAATATATATGAAGGATGTGTCTTTCATATATATGAACTATGTGTCCTTCAATATATATGAATTATGCGGTTTATATTATTTGTCCAATTGCGTTTTATAGATTTCAAGATATTAATTATTGGCTATATTATATGAATAATGCATATATTATTTGATAATAATAATAAATGAATAAAAACATAATTATTCCATATTCAAATCACTCACATTTTCTAATAATAAAGCATATATTATTTGTCCAATTGCGGTTTACAGATTTCAAGATATTAATTATTTGGCCATATAATATGAATAATGCATATATTATTTGATAATAATAATAATAAATGAATAAAAACATAATTAATTTAATATTAAAATCACTCACATTTTCTAATAATAAAGCATATATTATTTGTCCAAGTGCGATTTACAGATTTCAAGATATTAATTATTTAGCCATATTATATGACTAATGCATAAATTATTTGATAATAATAATAATAAATGAATAGGAACATAACTATTTCATATTCAAATCACTCACATTTTTCTAATAATAAAGCATATATTATTTGTCTAATTGCGGATTACAGATTTCAAGATATTGATTATTTAGCCATATTATATGAATAATGCATATATTATTTGATAATAATAATAATAAACGAAAAAAATGATTATTTCATATTCAAATCACTCACATTTTTTTAATAATAAAGCATATATTATTTGTCCAATTCCGGTTTACAGATTTTTTTTGGTTTCAAAAATACAGAAATGTGACACAATGGTATAAGAGTTAATAGGACTGATATGGTAATATTTACAACAAGTTACAATCACATTCGTGGGAGCGCAGCAGGAAAGAACCAAGAAGTTAAGCGTGCTGAGGGTGGAGTAGTGTGCGGATGGGTGACCGACCAAGAAGTGATGACCAAGTCCACAATTTAACTACATATTAAGTGTAATTAATATTAAAAATGGTCCAAGTGAGAGAGTAACAAGTCAAATAAAAAGAAAAAAAGAAAAAAGAAAGTAGAAAGTAGAAAAGAAAAAAAGAAAAATGAAAAAATGAAATTAGAAAAATGAAATAAGGAAAATAAAAAACATTATTATTGAAAATAATATTTTGTCGCGGTTGGGGTTACGGGCCGGGACTAAAGGTTCTCCAGCCCAAACCCTGTATTGCAGCCACGTGGAGGGCTATTTATCCCGGCTGGTAACGGGGCCGGGACTAAAGGCTTCGTATGTGTTTATTTTTGAAACGGGGCAAGACTTGCCATTTTCATTAATAGAGAAGAATAGGTGGTCAGTTTATTAACGGAAAACCGACAAAAAATTAGTACAAACACCCATGCCAACCGTCATGGAACACGACCGTCGCATGGGCACACACAACCACCCTGGCAACCCGCCGAAGCCGCACAAACACCACCTAGGAAAGATCGTCGTCGAGGTTGCTCACCGGCGTCATCGTCATCACTCCGCACCCGAAGCGACTCTGACTTCCCCGAAGAAGCGACCACTAAAGAAGACCTTGCCGAAACGGCACAGTGAGGTACAAGCTGGCCAATGCCAAACAGGTGGCTCCTCATGTAGGGGAATGCAGTTCCGACTCGGATGACGAGCTCCGGCGAGGGGATGCGCAAGACCCGCACCGAAGGTGGACTTCACCTGGACCGCCCCTTGCAGGTCATCGTACGCCGCCCAACAGAAGACCTCAAAGAACATGGCAGCTTAATAGCCCCGTCTCGGTTGGCAAACCGGAACTAGTGCCCGTTACAGACCGCGACTGAATGCCCTGTCTTCACTAGTGGTACTCTTGATACGGAAATATGTGGAGAGTTTTTTGTTTGTTTGAAATGATGTAATATATTACTCAAGAGCAAGGATTCGGTTAGAATCATTCCTAAACAGTTCCAACACGTTCTATCAAAAAAAAAAAAAAAAAAAAAAAAAAAACAGTTCCAACACGTAGGGAGGAACTGAGCCAAGTAACACACCACCATTATTACTCACACGACTAAAACTACCAAGATCATGGGCCATCATGTTTTCGTCTCTACCAATTTTTTCTGAAACCTGAAGGCAGGTAGCAAAGAAGCTAGACGTTGGATATCAGAGATAACACTTGAGGTCAGGGATGAATCTCTTTCCATCAAGTTGACTTTTTAAATTATAGTTGCGCAATCAGTTTCGATGATAAGGACTGAATCAACCGTGTTTAAAGTTTGTTTAATACCTTCCATACAAGCCATAGCTTCAGCCATTTCTGCACTATCACATTGCGGAATAATGCCCCAGTTTCTTTGGAAGAAGCGCGCCGGGAAGCCATCATGCCCTAAGGCTTTCATGGGTCCAATTTGGAACAGAGCATTACTAATTTCCTCGTTAGTAAACTCTTGACTGAGCCTGTCATTAGTTTCCGCGTTAATCTTTGTGTGAAATGCAGGATACTATGAGGTTCCACGGTTTTATCCTTGATGTATAACACTTTAAAGAACCAAGTTGATATCTCCTTGATCCTTTTTCTTCTGTTGAGACAATACCATCTCTATCCGTCAATTGGCTAATATTATTCTTCTTTGCTCTCCAGCTGGTTTTTCTATGAAAATAGCTACTATATCGGTCTCCATATTTTAGCCAATCTAATCTGAATCTTTGCTTCCACATGATCTCTTCTTTGGACAGCGGGCAATCATCTCCTGGGAAATTCTTTTGTTTTCCAGTACACTGTAGTCATCTTGGTAATTGGTGATGATCTGTAACCTTTTTTTTTTTTAGTTTTTCTAGTTTCCCTGATTGCTTTTTTTTTTTGCTCCAGCTGTGTAGAGTGTCCATCATTCTGTACAATTTTGATCCTATATCCTCTAAATTCTGAGCTGGTCTTTGTCCTTTCCAGTCACCCTCTATTTCATCCTCTAGGGACAATGCCCTCTACCAAAAAGCATCGTATCTTCTACAAGGTGAATTGATGACATCAAGTGCACATACCAATTGTAACTAGTTTTGAAGTAAGAGTATCGAACCACAGAGAGCTGTTGGTAGAGGTCTTTATGCCCCTTGCTACTATTATCTGAAGATTACTTGCAAGTTATTCTAATTCCAAGATAAAGTAATAAATGTTGTTTTGTGTTGATAGCAAAAGTAAAGAAGAAAAAAGAAATAAACTAATGTAACCGAGAGCAGCGAGTATGGTTGTGGGAATGATAATATGGCTAAGGTGTTCTTGGGACTGTTGGTTCCACCACTAGCATTAACTAAGAATATAAATTAGATAATTCATATCTTGACTCTTGTTGTTGTACGTGGAAAAGGATCAAAGTTGGAATATGTATCTAATAATATATCCCTGAATAACCACCACAATGACCTTCGGCAAGACACCTATTGATCCATCACAATTAAGGGATTACTCCGTGGTTTTTTGTTAAGCATTGCGAGTCACTTCTTATCCCCTTCTTCCGTACAATAGTGCACCGCACACAGTATGTCACTTTCCGCCGTATACACTACCATACTTTCAAAGGTAGTTTCCTCTCATGATCACAGGTAAATGTTACATGGTCGACTTCATGCAACAACGTAAGAGAAAACTAACATACGAACATAGTCCCAAGCTGTAAATCATCTTCATTCATATTATAATATAGCTAGAGTTACTCCATCCCTCCCCAAGAACAAAGGAACTACTCACACATGAAGCTAATCAACATGATGTCAAACATATGAATAGAGTATGGTAGTACAATTGAATACAAGATGAGATCCACACTAGGGACTGGATTACAATCAAGTAAACAAAGGGGATAGATGTTGGAGACGGTGTTGACGATGATGATGTAGATCGGTGTTGAAGCCTTCAAGATCCAAGTCCCTTCTCCTCTTGATTGATGGTGATGGATGATATCTTGTTTAGGCGGCGGCTATGGACTCTTCAAGGTGGCATGGCTCAGCCGTGGAGGTATGTGGTGATAAGGTGCTCTCTCCCTTGGCTCCTCCCCTCTTTATATATAGGCCTAGGGGGTCTCCAATAGCCCTCCCACGTTGCCTTTGACCTAAGAAAGGTTGATGACCCACAAGTATAGGGAATCGCAACAATCTTCGAGGGAAGTAAAATCCAAATTTATTGATTCGACACAAGGGGAGGTAAAGAATACTTATAAGTCTTAACAACTGAGTTGTCAATTCAGCTGCACCTGGAAAAGCACTAGTAACAGGGGTGATGTGAAAGCAGCAGTAATATGGGA
Organism: Lolium rigidum; assembly: GCF_022539505.1. Classification (NCBI taxonomy): domain Eukaryota; kingdom Viridiplantae; phylum Streptophyta; class Magnoliopsida; order Poales; family Poaceae; genus Lolium; species Lolium rigidum. The sequence goes on from NC_061508.1 coordinate 357,539,162, forward strand.
GCAATAGTAAAAGTAACACAACAGCAGTAGCAGTAATATGAGAGCAATGGCACCAGAACATAGTTGATACTACTTCCAATGTCATATGGAAACGAGTATATGATGATGAGAGATGGATCGGGGTTCCCAGCTATCTACACTAGTGGTAACTCTCCAATAACAAGTGTTGGGTGAACAAATTACAGTTGGGCAATTGATAGGATTGAAATAGCATTAAGACAGAACATCAAGATTATTAATCATGTAGGCATCTTTTCCATATATAGTCATACGTGCTCGCAATGAGAAACTTGTACAACATCTTTTGTCCTACCAGCCGGTGGCAGCCGGACCTCTAGAGAATCTACTGGAAATTAAGGTACTCCTTTTAATAGAGCACCGGAGCAAAGCATTAACACTTGGTGAAAACATGTGATCCTCATACCTACGCCTTCCCCTCCAGCTTATCCCGATTCTTGTCACTCCGGGCCTCGGGTTCCGGACATAGACATGTGCAAACAACTTGTAGATACAATCTAAGCAATAAGTATAGAGCTTAAATCTAAGATCATGCCACTCGGGCCCTAGTGACAAGCATTAAACACAACAAGATTGCAGCAACAATAACTTCATAAACTTTATAGTAACAATCCATCGGATCCCAACAAACACAACACCGATTACATTAGACGAATCTCAATCATGTAAGGCAGCTCATGAGATCATTGTATTGAAGTACATGGGGGAGAGAGTACCAACTAGCTACAGCTAGAACCCGTAGTCCATGGGGGAACTACTCACGGAGCATGATGGAGGTGGTGACGTCGATGGAGATGGCTTCCGGGGGCACTTCCCCGTCCCGGCGGTGTGCCGGAAGCAGAGTTCTCGTCCCCGAATTGGAGTTTCGCGATGGCGGCGGCGCCCCTGGAGTCTTTCTGGAGTTTCGTCAATTGGTATCGCGTTTTTAGGTCGAAAGGGGTCTTATAGGCGAAGAGGCGACGCAGGAGGGTGCCTGGGCCCCCCTCACCATAGCCTTATGGTGTGGTGGCCCCCTGGCCCACCTCCGACTCTCCTTCGGTGTTCCGGGGTCTTCCGGGAAAAATAAGATTCTGGGTCTTTGTTTCGTCGAATTCCGAGAATATTGCCCGAACAGCCTTTCTGGAACCAAAAACAGCAGAAAAAAGGAACTGGCACTTCGGCATCCTGTTAATAGGTTAGTTCCGGAAAATGCATAAAAACATTATAAAGTGCGAGCAAAACATGTAGGTATTGTCATAAAACAAGCATGGAACATCAGAAATTATAGGTACGTTGGAGAGTATCAAGCATCCCCAAGCTTAGTTCCTGCTCGCCCTCGAGTAGGTAAACGATAAAAAGAATAATTTCTGTAGTGACATGCTACTTACATAACCTTGATCATACTATTATAAAGCATATGAGATGAATGCAGTGACTCAAGGCAATGATCTATAGTTGCTAACAAATAGATAACATATAGCAAAACTTTTCATGAATAGTACTTTCAAGACAAGCATCAAAAGTCTTGCATAAGAGTTAACTCATAAAGCAATAAATTCAAAGTAAAGGCATTGAAGCAACACAGAGGAAGATTTAAGTTTCAGCGGTTGCTTTCAACTTTCAACATGCATATCTCATGGATAATTGTCAATACAGAGTAATATGATGAATGCAAATAAGCAAGTATGTAAGAATCAATGCACAGTTGACACAAGTGTTTGCTTCTAAGATGGAAGGAAGTAGGTAAACTGACTCAACATAAAGTAAAAGAAAGGCCCTTCGCAGAGGGAAGCAGGGATTAAATCATGTGCTAGAGCTTTTTAAGTTTTGAATCATATAGAGAGTATAAAAGTAAATTTTTGAGAGGTGTTTGTTGTTGTCAACGAATGGTAGTGGGCACTCTAACCCCCTTGCCAAACAGACTTTCAAAGAGCGGCTCCCATGAAGGACGTTATCTCTACCAGCAAGGTAGATCATCCCTCTTCTCTTTTGTTTACACATGTATTTTAGTTTTATTTATGGTTGACACTCCTCCCAACCTTTTGCTTACACAAGCCATGGCTAACCGAATCCTCGGGTGCCTTCCAACATTCACATACCATGAAGGAGTGTCTATTTGCAAAATTAAGTTGCTTACTGATGAATCAGGGCAAAACACGTGAAGAGAATTATTAATGAAAGTTAATTAATTGGGGCTGGGAACCCCGATGCCAGCTCTTTTTGCAAAATTATTGGATAAGCGGATGAAGCCACTAGTCCATTGGTGAGAGCTGCCCAAAAAGATTGAAAGATAAAACACCACATATTTCCTCATGAGCTATAAAACATTGACACAAATAAGAGATAATAACTTTTGAATTGTTTAAAGGTAGCACATGAAGTATTTACTTAGAATGGCAGAAAATACCACATAGTAGGTAGTTATGGTGGACATAAATGGCATAGGTTTTGGCTCAAGGTTTTGGATGCACGAGAAGCATTTCCTCTCAGTACAAGGTTTTGGCTAGCAAGGTTGTTTGAAGCAAACACAAGTATGAACCGGTACAACAAAACTTACATAAGAACATATTGCAAGCATTATAAAACTCTACACTGTCTTCCTTGTTGCTCAAACACTTCTACTAGAAAATATCTAGACCTTAGAGAGACCAATCATGCAAACCAATTTTCAACAAGCTCTACGATATTTCTCCACTAATAGGTTTAAACTACATGATGCAATAAACATGATCTACTTGAGAGCTCAAAACAATTGCCAAGTATTAAATTATTCAATACAATATGAAGCATTTTCTGTTTCCAACCAAATAACAATAAGTGCAATAGCTTCCAACTTTTTGTCATTGAATATTAAAAGTAAGAGCGAAGAACACGAGTGTTCATATGAAAAAGCGGAGCGTGTCTCTCTCCCAAACAAGGATTGCTAGGATCCAAATTTATTCAAACATAAACAAAAATAAAAACACACAGACGCTCAAGTAAAGCACATAAGATGTGACCGAATAAAAATATAGTTTCAATAGAAGAAACCTGATAAGTTGATGAAGAAGGGGATGCCTTGGGCATCCCCAAGCTTAGACGATTGAGTCTTCTTGAAATATGCAGGGATGAACCACGGGGGCATCCTCAAGCTTAGACTTTTCACTCTTCTTGATCATATATCATCCTCCTCTCTTGACCCTTGAAAACTTCCTTCACACCAAACTTCTCATAAACTTCATTAGAGGGGTTAGTACTCAAAAAAAAACTTTAATCCACTTTAGTCCTGTAGTGACACATTGCAAGAACTCAATAAAACATTAGCTACAGCTCTCCAAGTCTAGAAAGCCTTGCTTAAAGTCCACAAGAGACAATACAAAAAACAGAGACAGAATCTGCCAAAACAGAACAGCCAGTAAGGACGAATTTTTAAGAGGTACTTCCGTTGCTCAAATCAGAAAACTCAAAACTAATGAAAGTTGCGTACATATCTGAGGATCACTCCTACCCAAATTCGTGACAACAAGAAATTTGTTTCTGCGCAGAAATCCAAATCTAGCGTCAACCTTCTATTAGAGACTTCACTTGGCACAACATTGCAATAAAATAAAGATAAGGAGAGGTTGCTACAGTATTAACAACTTCCAAGACACAACAAAACAGTAGCAAAATAAAGACATGGGTTATCTCCCAAGAAGTGCTTTCTTTATAGCCATTAAGATGGGCTCAGCAGATTTTAATGATGCACTCGCAAGAAATAGAGTTGAAGCAAAAGAGAGCATCAAGAAGCAAATCCAAAACACATTTAAGTCTAACCCACTTCCTATGCATAGGAATCTTGTACACAAATAAATTCATGAAGAAGAAACTAACAAGCATAAGAAGGTAAAACAAGAGTAACTTCAAAAAATTTAGCATATAGAGAGGTGTTTTAGTGCCATGCAAATTTCTACCACCATATTTTCCTCTCTCATAATAATTTTCCGTAGCTTCATGAGCAAACTCAACAATATAACTATCACATAAAGCATGCTTTTCATGATCCATAAACACATAATTTTTATCAAGCTCAAAACTAATGGAATTAAAACTTTCAAACCCACTTTTATCAATAATATAACAAGATGATTGATCAATCTCAAAAGATATGGGACTCATAGATAAAGTCAAGATCTCTCCAATCCCATTTTCATTAGTAGTACAATTAATATTATCAAGTAACATAGGACCATCATCTAAAGATTTATCATAAACATTTGCCAAGCAAAACTCTTTAGTACCATGCATTTCGACATCAGGCACAAACAAAGCATTATCATAAGATTTATCAAAATAGCATGGATTATCATGAATAACAGTAGCATAATTATTCTCACAAGTTTTACTCATAGGGAATATTTCAAGAGAATCCACAGGAACATAACATTCATCCTTCTTCGGTAAGCATGGAGGACAATCAAATAGTGTAAGAGATAAAGAGTTACTCTCATTAGAAGGTTGGCATGGGTAGCTAATCCATTCTTCCTCCTTTTGTTCATCACTCTCCTCTTCTTTTTCATCCAATGAGCTTTCCGGTTCATCAATTTCCTCCTCTTTTTCATCCAATGAGCTTTCAGGTTCATCAATTTCTTCTTCCACCGGTTCCTGCAAATTGTGAGTGCATTCTTGTGCATTAATGAGTCTCTCTTTATAATCAATGATATAAGGATTATCACTCTTGCTTTCTATGCAAAAATTAAGAATAGAAGAGACATAATCTTTAAGGTCCTTACAAACAACACAAGTTTCATAATTTTTAGCAATGAAGGATTCGATCTCAGAAGCTCCCATAAACAAAACAAATTGTTCTACTTCTTCGAACCCAAAATGAATATAGCTATTCCAATTATAGTTCTTAATTAAAACTTCCTCACTAAAGCCACATTGAAATTCAAGATGTTCAGTATCTGTTGAGAGCAACAGTTTATATCATGGCGTTTAAGCAAGATTTTAGCAATTGTATTCAATTTTTCTATCACATCACTCATAACTTTTCCCGTTCTTGATTCTCTATAATTATTATATAATTCTATAAGCTCCAAATAGGTTGTAGGATCTCCCATAATAGCAGTTTTTAATTTTTCGGTTTTTCAAATTTTTATGGATTTTTGGGTATATGAGAAAAGTAAAACAAAACAAAAACAAACTAGACAAAAATAAACTAGGCAAAATAATACTAGACAGAAATAAACTAAGCACAAATAAACTAGACAAAAGTAAACTAAGCAAAACAAAATAAAATAAAATAAAAACAGAGAGAGAGGTAGAGTGTACTCCCCAGGTGAACTTATGAGTAGAGCTATGCCTCCCCGGCAACGGCGCCAGAAAATAGTCTTGATGACCCACTGATACGTCTCCAACGTATCGATAATTTCTTATGTTCCATGCCACATTATTGACGATACCTACATGTTTTATGCACACTTTATGTCATATTCGTGCATTTTCTGGAACTAACCTATTAACAAGATGCCGAAGAGCCGCTTCTTGTTTTCTCGCTGTTTTTGGTTCAGAAATCCTAGTAACGAAATATTCTCGGAATTGGACGAAATCAAGACCCAGGGTCCTATTTTGCCACGAAGCTTCCAGAAGACCGAAGAGGAGTCGAAGTGGGGCCACGAGGGGCTGCCACTATAGGGCGGCGCGGCCCAGGTCTTGGCCGCGCCGACCTGTAGTGTGGGCCCCCGTGTGGCCCCCCACGTTGCCCTTCCGCCTACTTAAAGCCTCCGTCGCAAAACCCCTGAGGCGAAAAACCACGATACGGAAAACCTTCCAGAGACGCCGCCGCCGCCAATCCCATCTCGGGGGATTCTGGAGATCTCCTCCGGCACCCTGCCGGAGAGGGATTCATCTCCCGGAGGACTCTTCACCGCCATGGTCGCCTCCGGAGTGATGAGTGAGTAGTTCACCACTCGGACTATGGATCCATAGCAGTAGCTAGATGGTTGTCTTCTCCTCATTGTGCTTCATTGTTGGATCTTGTGAGCTGCCTAACATGATCAAGATCATCTATCTGTAATACTCTATGTTGTGTTTGTCGGGATCCGATGGATAGAGAATACCATGTTATGTTAATTATCAAGTTATTACCTATGTGTTGTTTATGATCTTGCATGCTCTCCGTTATTAGTAGAGGCTCGGCCAAGTTGATGCTAGTAACTCCAAGAGGGAGTATTTATGCTCGATAGTGGGTTCATGCCTGCATTGACACCTGGGGGAGTGAACGAAACCCCTAAGGTTGTGTTGTGCTGTTGCCACTAGGGATAAAACATTGATGCTATGTCCGAGGATGTAGTTGTTGATTACATTACGCACCATACTTAATGCAATTGTCTGTTGCTTTGCAACTTAATACTGGAAGGGGTTCGGACGATAACCTGAAGGTGGACTTTTTAGGCATAGATGCAGCTTGGATGGCGGTCTATGTACTTTGTCGTAATGCCCAATTAAATCTCACTGTACTTATCATGACATGTATGTGCATTGTTATGCCCTCTCTATTTGTCAATTGCCCGACTGTAATTTGTTCACCCAACATGCTTTTATCTTATGGGAGAGACACCTCTAGTGAACTGTGGACCCCGGTCCATTCTTTTAATACTGAAATACAAATCTGCTGCAATACTTGTTCTTTACTGTTTTCTTGCAAACAATCATCTTCCACACAATACGGTTAACTCTTTGTTACAGCAAGCCGGTGAGATTGACAACCTCACTGTTTCGTTGGGGCAAAGTACTTTGGTTGTGTTGTGCAGGTTCCACGTTGGCGCCGGAATCTCTGGTGTTGCGCCGCACTACATCCCGCCGCCATCAACCTTCAACGTGCTTCTTGACTCCT